>NW_011888852.1:6077210-6090708 GCF_000151845.1 Pteropus vampyrus | reverse complement strand
GTTCTCAACTCTGTACACTGCTACTAAAATTCTATCAATTCACTATTTAGAGTTAGAAGGAAGTAAGGCTAAAATATTAAAAACTTTAACAAAATCTTCTTATTGTTTGACTTTAATTAAAATTGGATAAATCTGGTATAAGAAAAACAGGTTATATAAATAGTAAAACAATCACTTTTATTCATCATAAAATCTGTATAGCTTTAAGAACTTAAACAAAACAAAACTAAGAACACTTAAATATATTATCTTTTTTGAGAGTCTAACCACTGTGATGTATGAAATCTACCCATCCTGAACATTTGTTGCAGGTTGAGTTCTCCTTTATACATATTCTGAAATAGAGGTATGCTAGATATTTATTAAGGAGTACCTTTGGAATCTATGCCTATGGATAGAAAGAGAAAGAAAGCAGGAATGACAAGAAACTAAGCCTGTAGTGCAGGCTCAAGGGTAATCTTGACTGATCCCAAAGTGTGTCGAGGGGCTAGTCTGACTCCAGGTATACCTCACTCAAGATGCGATGAATGGACTTTCTACTCCTGCATCGGTTAATCATTTGACATGCCCTAACCACATCAGGTGTGACTTTCAGTGAGGTGAAGAGTTTGGCAACTGAAAGCTGTCTCCTGTCCACACTGTCAACAGTTAAGGAGTGTCTGGGTGGTACATTACATTACCACCAAAATGTTTTCCCTAAACTGTTCACTACAATTATAATGAGCTCTTTAGAGTTATCGAATGTTAATGTGGGACATCTCTCTTTTTTCTGTATTAGCCATTGCACTAGCTATCATTATCCTCACCAAAAAATTTAAAACGCAAATACTAATGTAGTTTTCTGAGATAGGCCTGGCAATGTTTTTGTTTTTAATTTAATTGAAGACCTTTTCTTAAAAAAAAAAAAAATATTTTTTAAGTACATTTAACTTACAATATTATATTAGTTTCGGATATACAACATAGTGGTTAGATATTTACACACTTAAAGGATTGAACACCCCATTAAGTCTAGTACCCATTTGACATCATACACAATTATTACAATATTATTGGCAATATTCCCTATGGTGTACTTTACATTCCTTTGACTATTATTTTACAAATGGCAATCTGCACTTCCTAATACTTTCTGTGGCATTTGTCTTGCACTGTCTGATTTATTTCATTTACCATAATACCCTCTAGGGCCATGAGTGTTGTTACAAATGGTAAGATTTCACTCTTTTTCTTTTTTTGAAAATAGTCGATCTTTCCATTAGTTTCTATTTATTTTTATTTATTTATTTATTTTAATTTATTTTTATGATGACTGGTTAATGAAATCTGATGTTTCAGCTATACATTTTAACAGTAAGGCATATATATATTTACATTGTGTGTTCACCTCCCATAGTTAGATTTCTTTTGGTCACCACATATTTGACCCCTTTTACCCCATCTGGCAAACACTAGTTTATTTTCTATGTCCATGAGTCTCTGTTTGTATATCCTATTCATTTGTTGCTTTTAGATTTATATCCCAAATATAGTGATGTCATGGGTTTCAAATTTTTATGTCTGGTTATTTTGCTTAGCATGATTATCTCGAGGTCCATTCAAGTTGTTGCAAATTGAAGAAATTTCATCTCTTCTTATGACTGAGTAATATTCCTTTGTAATTATGTACCACAGTTTCTTTATTCAATCGTCTATTGTAGGACACTTTGGTTGCTTCCATTTCCTGACCACCGTGAATAATGCTACTATGAACATTGGTGTGCAAATATCTTCGGATATGTGTTTTCAAGTGTTTTGGGGTAAATGCCCAGTATTTCATTCTTTTTTAAGGCTAATATTTTATTGTATATAAGTATCACATCATCCTTATCCATTTGCCTATTCTTGGACACTTAGGTTGCTTTCATATCTTCATTACTGTAAATAAAGCTGCAGTAAACATAGGAATTTATATATCTTTTTGAATTAGTGTTTTGAGTTTCTTTAAATCACCATTGTGATCTGAGAAGATTCTTGATACAATTTCAATCATCTTAAATTTATTGAAACTTATTTTGTTCCAAACTTATTTTGATAGAAGATGTTGTCTATCCTGGAAAATGTTCCATATGCATTTGAAAATAATGGATATTCTATACAAAAGTGGAAATGCTAGATCACATGGTAGTTGTTAATTTTCGGAGTGACCTCCATACTGTTCTACATAGTGTCTGTACCAATTTACAATCTCACCAACAATGCATGAGGATTCCTTTTTCTCCACATCCTGATCAACACTTGCTTATTGATTTATTAATGATAGCCATCATGACAGGTGTGAGGTCATATCTCATTGTGGTTTTAATTTGCATTTGTCTGATTAGTGACATTAAACATTTTTTTCATATATCTATTGGCCATTTGTATGTCCTTTTTGGAGATATGTCTAATCAGGTCCTCAGCCAATTTTTTAATTGGATTGTTTGAGGGGTTTGTTTTTTTTTTTTTGGTCTTAATTTCTATGAGTTTACTATGTATTTTGTAGGTTAACTTCTTATTGAATGCATCATTGGCAAATATATTCTTTCAATCAGTATGTTGTCTTTGCATTTTGTTGGTGGTTCCCTTAATTGTGCAAAAACTTTTCAGTTTGATGTATTCCCTTCTGTTTATTTTTTATTTTGTTTCCTTTGCCTGAGGAGACATATCCTTCCTCCTCCACAAGAAAAGTTCTAACAGTGATATCACAGAGTTTACTGTCTATATTTTCTTCTAGAAGTTTTATGGTTTCAGGTCATACATTTAAGTATTTAATACCATTTGGGTTTGTTTTCGTATATGATGTAGAGAAGAGATGTATGATCTTTTCATGTATTGCTGAATTAGGTTTGCTAATTTTTTTTTGAAAATTTTTACATCTATATTCATCAAAGATATTGGCCTATAATTTTTTTTGTTAATGTCTTGCCTTGTGTTGGATTCAGGGTAATGGTGGCCTTATAAAGTGCATTTGGGAGCCTTCTCTTCTCCTCTTAAATTCTTTTGGATTAGTTTAAGGAGGATAAGTGTTAATTTTTTGAGTGTTGGTGAAATTCACCTGTGAAGCTTTCTGGTCCAGGGCTTTTTATTTGGAGTTTTTTGATTACTGATTCAACTTTGTTAGTAGTTCTTTCTGTTCAGGTTTTCTGTTTCTTCTTGATCTATTCTGAAAAAATGTAAATTTTTAGAAATCTATCTGTTTCCTTTAGATTGTCCATATTGTTGTCATATAAGTATTTATAGAATTTTCTTATAATCCTTTGCATTTCTGTGATGTTGATTATCACTTATCTTCTTTCATTTCTGATTTTATTTATTCAGGTCCTCTTTTTTTCTTGATGAGTCTGGCTACAGATTTCTTAATTTTATTTATTTTTTCAGAGAATCATTTCTTGGTTTTATTGATTTTTTCTCCTTATTTTTCTTTATTTTGTTTATTTTAGATCTGATGTTTATTATTTCCTTCCTTCTATTCACTTTGAGCAGTGCTTTTTCTCATGTTTCTACTCTTTTTATGTACAAGATTAAAATATTTATTTGAGATTTTTCTTGTTTCTTGAAACAGTCCTCTATTGATATAAATTTCCTTCTTAGAACTGCTTTGGTTGTGTTCCATAAATTTTGGATCATTGTGTTCCAGTGTTCATTTATATCAAGGTAGCTTCTGATTTTTTTCCTGTATCTTATTGTTATTTCATTTATTGTTTAGTATTGTATTATTTAACCTCCCTGTTTCTGTATGTTTTCCAATTTTCATATTGTAATTGATTTCTTGTTTCATACCATTGTGATTTGAGAAGATACTTGATATCATTTTAGTCTTCTTAAATATGTTGAGACTGTTTTGTGTCCTAATATGTGGTATATCTTGGAAAACGTTCCATGTGTACTGGAAAAGAATGTTTTATCTGTTGTCTTGGGGTGAAATATTATAAAAATGATTATTACATTTGTGTATTCTAATTAATCATTTAATGCCAATATTTCCTTGTTGACTTTCTGTTTGGATGATCATCATCGATATCAATGCGATGTTAAAGTCCCTTACTATTATTATCTTACTGTCAATATCTGCCTTTATGTTTGTCAATAATTGATTTCTATGTTTAGGTGCTCCTACTTTGAATGCATAAATATCACAAGAGTTATATTCTTTCTTGTTGGATTGATCCCTCTATCATTATGAAATGCCATTATTTGTCTCTTGCTACAGCCTTTATTTTAAAGTCTATTTTGTATGATGTAAACATTGTTACCCAACCTTTTTTTATTTCTATTTGCAAGAAATTTCTTTTTTCATTCCTTTTTTTCAGACTCTTTGTCTTTAGATCTCAAGTAGTTGTAGTGTAGTTTTTTTTTTTTAATTCATTCAGCTACTCTTTGCTTTTTGATTGGAGCACTTAATCCATTTATATTTAAAATAATTATTGATAGGTATGTAGTATCAGAATTTTATTAATTTTTTTCTGATTATTTTTGAAGTTGTTACTTTTCTGTTCTCTTGCTCTCTTCTCTTAGATGCTGATGACTTTTTATAATGTCATGTTTAGATTCATTTCTCTTAATTTCTTGTTTACCTCTTAGAGACTTTTAGTTTGCGGTTACCATTCGTTTCATATATACCAAGCTTTGTTTGTAGTAGTGAATTTTAAGGTGACGGTTGCTTACTCTGGAACATATTCTACAATCACTACAATTTTTACTCACTTACTCCATGTTGATGATTTTGTCTTTAGTCTTTAATCCTTGTATGTGTGTATGGGTTTGTGGGTATCCCTTATTCATTGTAATTACATATAATTTTCCTACTTTTGCCTTTTAACCTTTGTACTAGCTTTATAGTTGGTTGATCCACTGCTCTTACTAAGTGTTTGTCAATGAGAATATTTCTTTGACTATAATTTCTCATTCATATTTTTTATCTTTTCTACTTAAAGAAGTCTCTTTAATATTTCTTGTAATACTAGTTTAGTGGTGAGGAACTCTTTTAGCTTTGTTCTGGCTGGGAAACTCTATCTGCTCTTTGATTCTAAATGAGCGTCTTGCTGGGTAGAATAATCTTGGTTGTCAGTTTTGCCTTTTATCACTGAATA
The DNA here is from genome assembly GCF_000151845.1 of Pteropus vampyrus. Taxonomy (NCBI): domain Eukaryota; kingdom Metazoa; phylum Chordata; class Mammalia; order Chiroptera; family Pteropodidae; genus Pteropus; species Pteropus vampyrus. Next base: position 6,085,597 of record NW_011888852.1, on the reverse strand, counting down.
TGTCGTGCCATTTCCTACTAGCATGCAAAGTTTCTTTTAAAAAACCAACTGATAGCCTGTTGGAGCTCCCTTGTTGGTTTCCCCTTCTAAGAAATTTTCATATGGTCTTCAACCTTTGGGATTTTAGTTATGATGTGTCTTGGTGTGGGTCTGTTTGAATTCCTCTTGTTTGAGATTTTTTCTGCATCCTAGACTTCTATGTCTAATTCCTTTTCCAAGTTAGGGAATTTTTTAGTCATTTCTTCAAATAGATTTTCGATGGCTCGCTCTCTCTCTCTCTTATCCTTCTGATACTCCTATGATGTGAATGTTGGTACGCTTGATGTTGTCTCAGATGTTCCTTAAACTATTGTTATTTTTTAATTTTTTTTCTTGCTGTTCTGATTGGGTGTTTTCTGTCACCTTGTCTTTCAGATCACTGACTCAATATTTTGCTCCATCTTATCTTATGTTTATTCTCTCTAGCATATTCTTCGTTTTAGTTACTGTATTCATCAATTTGACTCCTTTTTAATGTTTTCTATTTTATTTTTATATTATTTATCTCTTTGTGAAGTTTTCACTGAGTTTATCTATTCTTCCCCAGAATTCACTGAATATCCTGAAAATCAGTGTTTTGAATTCTGAATCTGATATCGTGCTCGTACCCTTTTTGAGTTTGTCTTCTGGAGTTTTCGCCTGTTCTTTCATTTGAGACATGTTTCTTTGTCTCCTCATTTAGGCTGAGTCCCTGTATTTATTTCTATGCATTATGTAGATCTACTGCATCTCTCAGTATTGACAGAATGGTCTTTTGTAGTAAGTGTCCTGTGGCACCCAGTGACACAGTGTCCCTGAGCCAGGTACTTCAGAGGTTTCCCATGTGTGTGTCATGTTTGCCCTCCTGTTGTAGCTGGACCTTAATTGCTCCCAGCATGTCTTTGGGTGAGGTGGCCCTCAAGCTGACTTGCTATGAGGGCTGGTGGTGACTATAGAGGCCAGTCTACTGTGTGGGGGCTAACCCCACATAATGAGATTTGCTTTAACAGGACTCAGGTGACAGACAATTCTGCCTTTATGTGTACCATTTGTAGAGCTGGTTGGGTGGGGCTCTCCTGTCGTTTGAATCTGGCCACCAGCTTTGTTGAATCTGGGGCCTCTGGATAGGGCTGTAATGCAGGCCAAGTTCAGCCACCACTTATTCTGGGATTGCTGCTAATTGGCAGAAACTACAATGTGGTCTACAGTTGTTTCTCTCTGTACTGAGCTTCAAGTCTCTTAAAGAAGCTACACTGAGAAGTGAAGTTGGCTGCCACTTATGCCAGGCTTGAAACAATTTGGTGGGCATTGTGATATAAGCTGAGGTTATCCAACACTTGTGCCAGGCTTGAGGCCAAATAATGTAGTTGGAGCGACATTACTGGCCAAAACTGGCCACTATTTATGCCAAGTTTGGGGTTACCTGATGGGTGTTGTAATGCAAGTTTAGCTCGGTTGCCACTTGTAGAATTGGGGTTGCTTGGCAGGACCTACAATACATGCCAAGACTGGCCGCTGCATATGTGGATTTATTGATCTTTGAGACAACCTAGGACAACCTCCACTTGTGTGGCATTTATAGTCCTTTAAGTGCGTAGTCTTCAGCAGGGGTAGGCTGCTCCTATTAAGGATCTGCCAGAAGAGGCTCAGGCCAGTCCAGCAAGTTGTGTGGAGCAGGGTCTCAAGGAATTACCATGGTACAGCGAACAGTGTTAGCCAGATTAATGGAAAGCACAGATTTGATGTCTGCCTGTTCTGGGCCAGCTGAGTAGGAGGAACACCCAGCACATCGATCCCTGGGGAGAGCTGTCCACTTCTCTCCAGCTCTTGCCTTTAAGTTAGTTGATTTAGTTCCTCCTCATATGTTGCTGGCACTTTTGAGCTGTTGCCCCTGCAATGGAGCTTTGTGACTTTGTGAGCAAGTGATTCTATGCATAGGCCCTTTAAGAGCAGCACCTCAATCTCTAGCAGCTCTTTGTCTTTCTTGGACACAATTCCAACTGGCTTTCACAGCCAGATGTTATGGGGGCTCCTCTTCCTGACACTGGCACTATCTTTTAAATGGCATGGACTTTTGGTGTTTAACTGAATTTTTAAAACATTACATTGATATAATAATTGGAAAACATAGCTTTGAATTCATAGGATATTACTTCCTTCAAAGTTATGTTAATTTATTCATTTGAATTTTTGAAGAAAGAGAGCGGAATCTTAGAAATGTTCAACTAAATAAGTAGTAGACAAAGAAAAGAAATGATTATGAGAGAAACAAGACCTTTTAACACCTGTGAGACTGAAAAGGGCCTGTAATCAGAGAATTTATAACACTTCTTATGACCAAAAGTGTGTCAGAGTCTTCTTTTGAAAAGCAAAAATCACAGTTACAAATCAACAATTTATGAACCTAGATTTATATCATTTAATTGAAGATCTCAAAATATGATGCTTAAATGGCTTTTTAAGCCTTAGGCTAAGTGCTTTTTCTACTTTAAAACCATTTGTCATTTATTTCAGAAGCAGAATTGATACAAATGAGAGCAATTGTGCTCATAATTCACCTTTGAAGAAGATAGAGATTTTTAAATCTGTTTGTTTCTCTTTGGTTATGGCAATACAGTGTATATCTACTGGGCTAGCATAAGATGATTTATTCTCTTTATTCTTTGTACTTTACAGTGGGTCCAGAGAGCCTTTTCTATTGCAAGATAGGTGTGACAGAGAAAGAGGAATTCATATGTCTTATCGTTAAGTAGTTTATAATGTTTCACATTTTATATTACTGATTTAGTTTTCTTAAAAAACGATACTAAAATTTATTATGATTGTGACTCAGGTGTAACTAAGTAGAGTTTTTCGATTTTCAACTAATTAAAGCAGCAATACTGCTAACATGATGATGATGACTAAAATTTTGCTGATAGAGGATGAAAAGGGAGTGTGACACTTTTAAACACCCATATTTTAGGGGACTGTTTGTTTTTGATTAGTTTACAATCCAAATGCTCAAATGAAATGTTTGATCAAGAATCAGCAGCTCTTCTGTCCAGATATCATTAAAATGGCCATACTATCCAAAGCGATCTATAGATTCAATACAATCTCTATCAAAATACCAATGGCATTTTTCAGAGAGCTAGAGCAAGTAATCCAAAAATTTACATGGAACCGTAAAAGATCCTGAATAGTCATGGCAATCTTGAGGAAGAAGAACAAAACTGAAGGTATCATATACTACGTAATGTCAAACTATACTACAGGGCTATAGAAATCAAAACAGCATGTTACTGGCATAAAAACAGACACATAGATAATGGAACACAATAGAGAGCCCAGAAATAAATCCATGTCTATATGCTCATCTATTGTATGACAAAGGAAGCAAGAATATACAATGGGATAGAGATGGCCTCTTCAACAAATGGCGTTGGGAACACTGCATAGACACATGCAAAACAAAATTAAAATACAATTACTTTCTTATACCATATCCAAGAATAAACTGAAAATGGATTAAAGACAAGAATGTAAGACCCAAAGCCATAAAACTTCTAGAAGAAACCATAGGCAGTAAATTCTCTGAGATATTGCTATTACTAATATATATTCTAGAAGAAATATATATATTTCTATTACTAATATATATATTGCTATTACTAATACATATATTACTAATATATATAAAACTTCTAGAAGAAAACATAGGCAGTAAATTCTCTGAGATATTGCTATTATTAATATATATTTTTTCTGATATATCTCCTCAGGCAAGAGAAACAAAAGGAAAAATATACAAATATGGCTATATCAAACTAAAAAGGGTTGCCCAGCAAAGGAAACCATCAACAAAACAAAAAGAACCTACTAAAAGAGAGAAAATATTTGCCTATGATACATCTGATAAGGGGTTAATATCCAAAATTTATAAAGAACTCATACAAATCAACACCAAAAAAAACCAAACAATCCAATTAAAAACTGGAAAGAAGACATGAATAGATATCCCTCCAAAGAAGACATACAGCTGGCCAATAGACATATGAAAAGTTAATCAAGATAACTAATTATCAGAGAAACACAAATTAAAACCACAATGCGATATCACCTCACAGCTGACAGAATGGCTATCATCAATAAATGAAAAAACAAGTGTTGGTGAGTATGTGGAGAAAAGAGAATTCTTGTACACTGTTGGTGGGATTGCAAAAATGATACAGCCGCTATGGAAAACAGTTTGGAAATTTCTCAAAAAATTAAAAATAGAACTATCATTTGACCAAGCAATTGCAATTCTGGGTATTTATCCAAAGAGAACCAAAACACTAATTTGTAAATATCTATTCATCACTATACAGCAGCACTATTCACAATAGCCAAGATATGAAAACAAAAGAAGTGCCCATCAATAGATGATTGGATAAAGAAGTTATATATACAGTGGACTATTACTCAGCCATAACAACGAAATCTTACCATTTGTAACAACATGAATGGACCTAGAGGATATTATATTGAGTGAAATAAGTCAGATGTAGAAAGATAAATACCATATGATTTCATTTATATGAAGACTCTAAGGAACAAAAGGAACAAACTAAATTAAAACAGACTCATAGATATAGAGGACAAACTGGCAATTGCCAGAAGAGAGAGAGCTTGGGAGGCTGAGTGAAAAATGTTAAAAGGTGAAGTACAATTTAGTAGTTATAAAACAGTCATGGGGGTGTAGAGTACAACATAGGGAATACAGTTAATTTTATTGTAATAGCTATGTATAGAGCCAGATGGGTGCTAGAGTAATTGAGGGGATCGCTTCATAAACTATATAAATGTCTAACCTTTATACTATATACCTGAAACATTTAAAATTATATGTGTGTGTGTGTGTGTGTGTGTGTGTGTGTGTGTGCGCGCGCATGTATTAAAAAGCGTGCAAAAGCTGTGATAGGTTAGGTCCACTGACTTGAGAGATTAATAGAGATAAGGGGAAGAATTTTTCAGTTAAATGAATGTCATTGCAGTTGCCCAAGGAATTTATTCATTATTTGTGGTCTAAATGTCCAGTATCTACAGTTGCGACTATATATCTCAGCTCTGATATCAGTGGAGTACCAATGTATTCCTGGTGAATAATAACTCCCCCTCTGCCGGATGTTATCTTAGGTTTCTTTTGTAATTAATTACACTCAATAATTACCTTGTTCTGTACAGAAATATTGAAAGTCCACCTTTTGATTTTAACTACTGAAATGGAAGTTAATGGATGGAGATCACACTGTGTAAAATACAACAATACAATATAGCAAAGATGAAGGTGGAAGAAAAAGTACACTTTTTACTCCGAATTGTGATATTTTTATTTTATTTTATTTTTTATTTTATTTTTTTAAGTTTATTGGGGGTAACATTGGTTAATACAATTATATAATTCTCAAATGTACATTATAATTTGACATCTATATATTCTATTGTGTGATCACCACCCAGAGTCCAGTTTCCTTCAGCTACCATATATTTAATCCCCTTTACACACTTCGCCCTCCTCCAATCCCCCTATATTTGACACCCTTTTCCCTGTCTTTCTCTTCCCTCTTCCCCCACCCCCTGCCCTCTGGTAACTACTAGTCCATTGTCCATGTCGCTGAGTCTCTGTTTCTCCTGTTCATTTGTTGCTTTTAGGTTTATATCCCACATATAAGTTATCTCATGTGATTTTCAACTTTTTCAGTCTCACATATTTTGCTTAGCATGATTATCTCGAGGTCCATCCAGATCATTACAAATGGAAGTATTTCATCTCTCCTTATGGCTGAGTAATATTCCATTGTACATATGTACAACAGCTTCGTTAGTCAATCATCTATCATAGGACACTTTGGTTGCTTCCATGTCCTGGCCATTGAATAATGCTGCTATGAACATTGGTGCGCAAATATATTTTCGGATATGGGTTTTCAAGTCTTTGGGGTAAATAGCCAGTAGAGGGATCACTGGATCATATGGTAGATCAATTCTTAGTTTTTTGAGGAACCTCCATAATCTTTTCCATAACGGCTGTACCAATTTTCAGTACCACCAGCAGTATATAAGGGTTTACATCCTCTCCAACATTTGTTATTGCTTGTCCTGTTGATAATAGCCATCCTAACAAGTGTGAGATGGTATCTCTTTGTGGTTTAGATTTGCATTTCCCTAATAGCTAGCGATGTTGAGCATCTTTTCATATAGTTGTTGGCCATTTGTACATCCTCTGGCGAGAAGTGTCTGTTCAAGTCCTCTACCCATTTTTGATTGGATCATTTGGGGTTTTTTGTTGTTATTGAGTCGTATTTTGGATATTAGGCCCTTATTGGAGGCATTGCTTGCAAATATATTTTCCCAATTTGATGGTTGTCTCTTTATGTTGTTGACGATTTCTTTTGCTGAGTTTGATGTTGTCCCATTGATTTATTTTTGCTTTTACTTCCTTTGTCTTTGAGGTCAAATTCATAAAATCCTCTTTAAGTCCAAAGTCCTTGAGTTTCATTCCTATGTTTTCTTCTATGCATTTTATTGTTTCAGGTCTTATATTCAGGTCCTAAATCCATTTTGAGTTAATTTTGGTGTGTGGTGATAGACAACAGTGTAGTTTCATTCTTTTGCACGTGGCCTTCCAGTTTTCCCAGTACCATTTATTGAAGAGGCTTTCCTTTAGAAGAGAATAGGTACGAAATCTTCTTTGAATGTTTGATAGAATTCACTGGTGAAGCCATCTGGTCCAGGACTTTTATTTTTGTTAGGTTTTTGATGATTGTTTCAATTTCCATACTGCTGATTAGACTATTTAGATTTTCCAGAACTTCTTGATTCAGTCTAGGAAGATTGTATTTTTCTAAGTACTGGTCCATTTCTCCTAGGTTATTAAATTTGATATTATATACTTTTTCATAGTATTCTTGCATGATCTTTTGTATTTCTGCAATGTCAGTTGTAATTTCTCCTTTCTCATCTCTGATTTTGTTTGTGTCCTTTCCCTTTTTTCTTTAGTGAGTCTAGTCAATTTTATTAACCTTCTCAAAGAACCAGCTCCTTGTATTTATTTTTTCTATTGTTTTTGTTTTTGTTTTCAATTTCATTTATTTCTGCTCTAATTTTGACAATTCCTTTCCTTTCCTTCTGCTGACACTAGGTCTCATTTGTTCTTCTTTTTCTAGTTTTTTAACATGAATTATTAAGTTGTTTATTTGGTCTCGTCCTTGTTTTTGGAGATAGGCCTGTAATGATATAAACTTCTCTCTTATGACAGCTTTTGCCATGACCCAAAACTTTTGATATATTGTGCTATCATTATCATTCGTTTCTATGTATCTCTTGATCTCTCTTTTTATTTCTTCCCTGACCCAGTTATTCTTCAGTAGCATGTTGTTTAATCTCCATGTATTTGTGGTTCTTTCTGATTTCTTTTTGTGGTTGATCTCTAGTTTCAAAGCATTATGATCAGAGAATATGGTTGGCATGATTTCCACCCTCTTATATTTGTTGATGCTATTTCTGTGTCCCAGTATGTGGTCAATTCTTGAGAATGTTCCATGTGCACTAGAGAAGAATGTGTAAGCAGCTGTTTTGTGTTGGAAGGCTCTGTATATGTCCAGTTGATCTAATGTGTCATTTAAGGATGTTATCTCGTTATTGATTTTCTGCTTGGATGATCTGTCCATATCTGTCAGTGGGGTATTTAGATCCCCTACTTTGATAGCGTTTTGGTCTGTTTCTCACTACAGTTCTGTTAGTAATTTCTTTATATATTTCGAGGCATAGATATTAATAAGTGTTATGTTTTCTTGGTGCATAATTCCCTTTATCATTATGAAGTGTCCCTCAGTATCTTTCTTTACCTTTTTTATTTCGAAGTCTATTTCATCTGATATTAGTACTGCTATTCCCTCTTTTCTCTGAATGCCATTTGCTTGAAATATCATTTTCCATCCTTTCGCTTTGAGTCTGTATATGTCTTTGAAGCTGAGATGTGTCTCCTGGAGGCAGCATATGGTTGGGTTTTGTTTTTTGATCCATTCTGCAACTCTGTAGCTTTTATTGGTGAGTTCAGTGCATTTACATTTAGGGTGATTATTGAAATATGAGGTCTTCTTATAGCCATTTTATCTTTTGCTTCCTGGTAGCTCAATGTCTCCATTGCTACCTTGTCCTTGTGTTTCTGTTTTCTTTATTTTGTTCGGCTTTTATGGGTTTTGCCTCTGGTTCTTCTTGTTTTATATTATATACTTCAGTCTTGAATCTTTTGTGTGTGGTTAATATAATGAATATGAAAAGGATAGTTTATATTTATATATATATATGTATATATACAGTCGTCTATTTTCTTCTGTGTGTGC
>NW_011888852.1:6074278-6076810 GCF_000151845.1 Pteropus vampyrus | reverse complement strand
CTAAAGGAGAGCTTAGCTGGATACATTATTCTAGGCTGGTAGTTCCTTTCACTTAATAATTTAAATATTTGATTCCATTCCTTTCTGGCTTGTAAGGTTTGCAGTGAGAAGTCCAATAATCTAATTAGTTTTCCTATATATCTTCTTTTCCCTGGCTGCCCTGAGAATTTCTGTCTTTGTCATGGATTTTTGATAAATATAATACAATGTGTCTTGGTGAAGGCTTTTTTCAGGTTGAGATAATTTGGTGTCCTCTTGACTTCTTGAATTCCAAGCTCCAGCTCATTCCTTAGATTTGGGAAATTCTCATCAACTATTTGTCTGAAAATGCTTTCTAGTCCCTACTCCTTTTCCTAATCTTCAGTAATGCCCTTTATTCTTCTTTCCTCTCCTGATGGTATCAGCTCGTTCTTGAATTTCTCTTTCACTGTTTTTCATTCTTCGGTTTCTCTCTTCTTCCTTCTGATTTATTTCTAGATTTCTGTCTACGGTATCACTGACTCCTTCCTCCATTTGGTCGAATCTATTTCCCAAGCTTGCTATTTCATTTTTCAATTCCTGCAGTGTGTTCTTCATCTCCAGAAGTTCTATTTGTTTCTTTCGGAGGGTATCAGTCTCCTTGCTCTGCTCATCTAGTTGTTTTTTCAACTCCTGAAATTGTTGATTTGAGTTGTTTTGGATCTCATTGAGTTTTTTCAGAAGTACCATCCTGAATTCTCTGTCATTTAAGTCTCATATTTCTATGTCTGTAAGCTTATATTCTGGAGATTTTTCTCTTTATTTTTGTGATGCCTTGTCACCTTGGTTGCTCATTGTGTTTAATGGACTGTTTCTGCACCTGGGCATTAATGGAATTGTATTCTGTTGTTTTTCCAGAAAGAAGATTTATTATATAAAGGTCTCTTTTTAACCTGCTGCAAAGAAGGAGCCTTTCTTTGGGTTTCCAGTAGGTGGCGTCTAAGCCTCTTGGATCCCTGCTTTATAAAAAGCCTAAATGTCTTTTTTATTTTCTTGTAGATACTTAATCACACGTGCTACTCTTAGTTTCAATCTCTGTCAGTGTGAGCAACAGTTTCGGTAGCATTTGCTCAGATTGTCCTGGAGCTCCACGGGGATTGATCTCAGAGAGTATGCAGGGAGAGACCCTCTGGTTTGGGAATTGGGGGCTGTGGCTCAGCCTCGATTTTGCAACCACGGCCATAAAAATCAGCTGTTGTTTCTCTGCTGTCCATCCCGCTTCTCTGCTTTCTGCCCTGATGACTGGGCTCTACTGCCGGCTGCTAGAATACACTGTATTTCCAGGCTGGCTGATCAGGGAAGTTGCACCTTTTCCCCTCCCACTCCTCCTGCAATGAGCTCTGGCGGCTGCAAGAGGCATCTTCTTTATTTCTCCCAGTGCACCTCCCGACACTCGGGTTTCTGATCTGAGGTAGCTTTTATGCGCTGATACCAAACTCAGACATGATGGTGTGAATTTTGGGTGTTTTTTGTTGAGTTTTAGATGTTCAGCTTATTGTTGTTTCAGGAGAGATCTGAGGACATCTCTCATTCTGCAATGCTTCCTTGCTACTCATGATATGTTTAAATGATATCCTTTTTTTAAAATTTTAAAAAATCTTTTTGTAATTAAAAAATTATTTTAATTTAAATTGGTTTCAAATATACAATACATTGATGAGACATCTATATAGTTCATAAAATGATCCTCCCAGTTGCTCCCTTCCTCCTCTGGCCCTCCATGTAGCCATCACATTAATGTATTCCCTCTGTCGAGCTCCCCATCCCAGTGCCCAACTATCAACTACTAATTTGTACTTCTTTGACCCTTCACCCCATTCTCCTAGCCTCTCAATTCCCCTTCCCCTCAGTCCATCACAAAATTGTCCACTATATTTGTAAGTCTGTTTTGGATTAGTTCGTTCTTTTTATTCCTTAGATTCCACATATAAGTGAAATCATATGGTATTTATCATTTTTTGTCTGACTTATTTCACTCAGCATAATAAATTACCTCTAGGTCCATTCATGTTGTTGCAAATGGTAAGATTTCATTTTTTTTTTAATGGCTGAGTAATATTCCATTGTACATATGAACCACAATTTCTTTATCCAATCATCTGTTGATGGGCATTTAGGTTACTTCCATATATTGGCTATTGTAAATTGTGCTGCCATGAATATTGGAGTGCATAGATCTTTATGAATTATTGTTTTGGTTTTCTTTGGATAAATACTCAGAAGTGCAATTGATGGGTCAAAAGGTATATCCATTTTTAATTTTTTTGAGAAACCTGCATACTGCTTTCCATAGCAGCTGTACCAATTTGCAATCTTGCCAACAATGTATGAGGGTTCCCCTTTTCTCCGCATCTCACCAACACTTGATTTTTTTTTATTTATTGATAATAGCCATTCTGACAGGTGGGAGGTGATATCTCATTGCGGTTTTAATTTGCATTACTCTGATGATTAGTGACCTTTGGCATCTTTTCATATGTCTATTAGCCATCTGTATTTCCTCTTTGGAGAAGT
>NW_011888852.1:6022481-6073743 GCF_000151845.1 Pteropus vampyrus | reverse complement strand
CTACAACACCCACCCAGTCTTCTTTGGTGGTCTCCCATCCAAGTACTAACCAGGCCCGATCCTTCTTAGCTTCCAAGATCAGACAGGATTGGGCATGTTCAGAGTGGCATGGCTGTAGTCTTTAATTGTTTTATATTCTTATATACTAGCAACATTGTATGGTTGAGTCCTCTGGTACCTTCTCTAGAATCTTTCCATATTTCAGATAAATGCTCATTAAGTTTATAACTGGACTCATCAAACTTAGTAAAGATATTCTTTTTATCAAACTTCTCTTCCATTTTTCCCAAGATTATACTGTGAATTTAGTCTTTCTCTGGCTTTATCTTATTCTTATTCTACTTTTGTTGCAATGACACTTCTGATTCTTCCCTATTTTATTTAGAAATACATTTACCTTAATCTCAAGAATTTTTTTTTTTAATTTTACAAAAGACCGTGTTTAAACAATGGAATTTCTTACAACTAAGGATATCAAGAAGAACTCTCTATATAGAAACTAACTGAAATATTTTATTCTTAGGATATTTCAGTTATTATGTTGGCTCCTCTGACTTGTTATCATGATGTTCATTGCAAAATATAAAGTGAAGACTCTTGCTAGAAAATTTTAAGCCATAGATTTTATAATTTTGGACATATTTAGTTACATCTAGAGAAAAGCATTATCTTCCAAATAGTGCAAAACATACTTTATGGAAGAACAAAACCTCAAGGTCAGATACTATTGAGAGAAAAGTTTCTCTCCAGCAGGCACTAGAATCTTATGTCTGTCGGAGGTGTTCTATACATAGGCATCCTTACTTAAATGCAAAGGAAAATTTAAAGGAAGAGAGGTTACTAATTCAAGAATTCCCCAGTGAAGTTTTTATTGAAAGGAGACAAAGTGTATATACGACATGGTGGCAACAGTTAAAAATAATGTTTATTGTATAAATGAATATGTAATTTGGCATTGATGGAAATAGTTTGTCTATAGCATGTTTGTATTGCCATAGTTCATAATATTTTTATATACAACCCAGAGAAATATAGCCTATAAAATAGGAAGTACTAATAAGTAGTTGTCATTGCCTTATATAATAAAAATAGTATAGAACATTTTCAGTAGGAGCTATATTAGAAATGTGAATTCTTTTACGCAAAGAATATTCTAAAGGGATTTATTACCTTCCAGATCTGAAATTCTATGATCTACTTATGATATACTTATAATGATCTATGCTATATAAAAATAAAATATCAATAGTTTGAGAATATTAAAGAATTTTTTTAAAATTTAGAATCATATATAATGAATTTCTCATTTATAGTTTGTTAATATGGTTCTTAGTTGTTAAGACATGTCCTAATAGAGATATTTTAACTATCTTCAAGTGACTTTATGTGTGAAATCACCTTGACACATTACTTCCAAACCTGTTTCCTCATCTCTAAAATAAATATACTTCCTCCTGGGATGTTAGAAAAATTCATATATTTAAAAACACTTTGAAAGAATAAAGCATTATATATATATATATATATATATATATATATATATATATATATATATGAATTATATATTCACGTTGCCTATTATAGCTCTTTTCAAATTACCAAATATAATCTTACGTACTTTTTAAATACTCAAGCATTTCATTCTTTATAGATGCACAAAGTGAAATTTGCTTTATAACCTATAAAATACAATATAAACCTTTTTAGTTAAAACTATTTCTTAATAAAACTAATGATCGGTCATAATCTCTCTTTTTATTTTCATAATAGTTGATATCCACTAGTCATTAGTCTTTTCAATTTGTATTGAAAAGCAAAAATAGTACAGGAAGAAAGTGTGTGGGGTCTTGAGCCAGATTGCCTGAGTTCAAACTTCAGTTCTATAACTTACTTATTGTGTGATATTAGGAAAATATCTTAATCTTTTAGTGCTTCAGTTTCTTTATCTATAAAGTACTGATAATAATGTTACTTTGTCTTGGAGTTGTAAGATTTAAATGAGAGAGTTACATAAAGCACATGGCAGAGGACCTGGAACATCCTGTGTACCCAGTGAATTTCAGCTTTCTTTAAGGAGGTCCTTCTCTGAAAGTTTCTAAACAGTTCCCTCCTCCAATATAGTCCCTGCTTCCTAATACATAAAAGATTTCTTAAACATCTAGACCATCAAGAATCTTACTATCTTGATTTAACTTTCCAGACAATTTTGCATTTGCTAATGATTTTGTGCCCATAGATTGCAGTCCTCAGAAGTCACACTAGATTAGCTAGAAGATCTTAAAACCTGACATTAGCAAGTTATACATCTTGGTGGCATTTTTAATGTACCCCAGTACACATCTCAGATCTTCCTCCGGGTGCTGCTATACCCTTGATCTTCTCAAGTTCATTCCTTTTGTCATTCAGATTCTAGTAACCCCCCAACATAGTAATGGGTCTAAAGCAGCCACACAGGTCCTAGGTATCAATCACATCACCAATTTCATTTCTGTGAAATCCTTTTTCTGTCTCTCCATCATGAGATAAAATCAGTTCCATAAATTCAGTGGTCACATCATGGCTTATTTACCTCCTAATTTCTTAGCATATTATACAGAATCACCTACCAACTATGCAATACATATTAATTGAATGCATAAATAAAAAATAATTGTTTACTTCAAATAAAATGGCTGAGTATTTTTCATATATCCAGAACATCTTTCCGACACTTCTCTATTTTCCAAATTGTACTTACCCTTTTTCTATGGAGCTATTTAAGCCTAACATAGGAAAGAAAATTAATCTCTCTATGTGTCCCTATAATGTACACATCTATTAAATGCAAAGGACTTCCTCAAATTTGATTTTGTAAGAGGAACTACTTATGTGCTTGGCCCATATTGGACCTTATAATTGATGACAATTTTCTGCTGGGTTCACCTTATCCAGTCTAAGAGAGATTCTTTCATTTAGATTTTTTTTAAAACATGAGTTACTATGTTTATATTGTAGGAAAAAAAAAAAGACTCTGTGAGTTTATTATATAACAAGCATATTTATATATACAAAAAGTATAAAAACATAAAATATGTACTGGTTTTTAGCATTCAGTTACTTTTATCTAAAAACTTATGGGAAAGCCTTTGATAAATGTAACAAAATGCAATATTTCTGGCAAAGTGTAGATTCTGTTTTTGACAATCTATTTATTATCATTTGTTTACTCACTTATTGCTCCATGCAATTCTATTTAAAACCATCTCTCCTTTGTTTAGAGGTTTCTAACACAAATGGTAATTACAAATACTTAATCTCCATCTGCTCTTATAAATAGCTCAAATGCACAACCATAATTCATTTGGTTGACAAAATAAAACCGATTAATATAGGGTAGGTAGTGGAAATATAGGGATTAGTAAAGCAGACCCTGCCATTGAGGGGAACATATTATGGCATAGTAGGAGAAAAAGAGAAAATCAGTGAATACAGTGGAGATTTTTAAAGCTCAGAGAATCTGTTTGCTCAGAGAAATATAAGCCTTTAATTGCAAGGAATAGAAATGAAACATCTTCCTGAAACTGCCATTACTGGGGGTGAGCAGGGTCCAGAAATTCTTCCAAGAGGAGGTGATATTTAAGTTGAGTCTTGAAATTCGGGTGGAGATAACTGGGTTGAGCAATTGCATTCTTATAGCTCTAGATATTGAACAGAAGGGTACAATGCTAGTACTTCAATACATTTCCTACAAAATATTGACTTTCTATTTTTTCCAGGTTCTGTTTCTCTTGACTTTACTAATTTTATGTGTGTGTATGTGTGTGTGTGTATTTCTTTTAAAGAAGGACCATGCCTTTAAATTTTACTAGCACATTATTAAATATATACTGAAGTTTCAATAATATTCTTTGAGTGGATAAATATGTTATTATTTTACCAAATACTAATTTTATGACAAATGTTAATTAGTTTTCATATACCAGAGTACACAATAATATTGACATGTTATGATTTGGGTTATTAACACAAGCAAGAACACTTCACTTCATTTTATGGGATCTAGCATAAGCATTACATTTTGTTCGACACAGTAATTTGTTAATGGTCACTCTCCCTAGGACTATGAAAATTAAAATGTAATCAGAATGATGGGAAAGAAAGGAGAAGATCTAAATAACATTAGAAAATAATATTTTATCTAGATATTCCAAGACTGAGACACAAACGACTGTATACAAACAGTGTATTCTATTTACCAACAACAGTTGGTAAATCTATTGTTCACAGGGGTATGGCCCAGCAATCCTGAAACTATTTTACATATATATGAAGTTTCAACACATAGGTTAATATGTTGTAGATGAATGAGAGCCAAGTTATCTTATTGTCAGAAAAAGAAGTTACATTTCAGGAGAGGGAAATGATAGAATGAACATCAATGACACCCCAGTAGTAACAAGCACACTTAGCACTCAAATATAATTTATAAATACTATTCTCCTATAAAAAGAACTGGGGTTCTTTCAAATAATGGTTGCTTCTAAAAGTGAAGCAGGGAAAAACAAGATTAGCTTGGAGCATCTTATAGTGTCAGAAATTAAAGAAGTATTCAATAAATGAATTAAAAGCATGAGAGCAGAGATGCCAACCTAAAAAGGAGTTTCTAATGGCCAAAGCTGAAACAGTTTGAACAATGAAAGAAATAACAATAGTATTATAACTTAAAAATAAAATATTTACAAATCCACAATGATATAAATAAATGATTGGATAAACATTAAATAAATAATAGGGATAAAATTAAATAAAATTTCATTAAAGTAGAATGCCAAGTAATAAATGTAGAACGAATGAGAAAAATAAAAAATCACAATTAGAGCACTGTAATAATAATTGCTACAGACAAAATCCACAGATGGAAGCTTAAATAAATCAATGGGTAAAAATTCAAGGAGAAAAAACATACCATAAAATATCTTCTCAAGATATTTATTAATTATTGTAATTTTAAAATACAATTCTTTAATAACCCTCCCCGCTGGTAAAACTTAATCCCCCTTAACTTGAACATGAATTGTGCTTGTTCATTTCCTTTTATCAAATAGAAGAGTGGAGATAGCTGGCAGGAATGACCTCATTGAGCAATAGGTCATGTTAATATTGTGCAATGATACATTGAGATGGCCACATCACCTATTTACCCAAATCCATAATCTCTGTTCAATCATGAGGGAAAGCATACAAATCTAAATTGAGGGACATTTATCAAAATACCTAAGCAATCATCTTCAAAAGTGTCAACCTTATGAAAGACAGGTAAAGATTAAGACACCATCATAGATTGGATTAAGGAAACAGAATAACTAAGTGCAATGGGATATTATGGGATGGATCCTGGAAGAGAATAAGAATATTACAGAGGGAAAAAAAGGTAAAAACTTAATCAATCTGTAGTTCAGTTAATAGCATTTTATCAGTGTTAAACATTTATTTTTGCGAAAATATGCTTATATAAAAACATTAGGTGAAGCTAAGGAAACTCTACTATCTTTGAAACTCTTCTGTAAATCTAAAATTATTTCAAAATAAAAGTTAAATAATGGAAGTGTTTAAGTCTACTTCCTAGCATTGATTAGGTATTAACAAAACTTTTAAAATGAATTAATGTATTTGGTAGTGAAAGATTTTCAAAGCTATAGAATTGTTTTCATGGATTTATAACTGATTCCAGAACTTCAAGCTGGCCAAATTATTTCCTTTAAGTATACATGAAGTTTTTATGTCCAGCCTTTTACCATTTCTATCTTCCAAAATGACTTTCTATTTTTTTCCCGGCCTGATACATTTTTTATTTTTCAAAATGCAGTTCAAATATTATCTTTCTGTTAAGCTTTCCAAGCATCTAGAACTTTTTCTAAATATACTTTTTACTCATGATATTATACCTGATACCTTATGTGGTTTTCTTACCATCTAAAAATATGTGCTTCATAAAAGGAAGAGCTTCATCTTTACATATTTTTTAATATTTGTTATTCAATTATAATTTACATACAATATTATATTAGTTTCATGTGTCCAACATGATTAGATGTTTATGTAACTTATGAAGTGATCATCTCAATAAATCTAGTACCCATTTGACACCATGCATAGCTATTACAATATTGATTATATTCTTTATGCTATATTTTATACCCCCATGACTATTTTGAAACTATCAAATTATACTTCTTCATTTCTTCCCCTTTTCACCCACCTTACCAAACCACCTTCTCATCTAGTGACCATCAAAATGTTCTCTGTATCTATGAGTTTGTTTCTGTTTTGTTTGTATATTTATTTTATTGTTTAGATTCCACATATAAGTGAAATCTTATGGCATTTGTCTTTCTCTTTCAGATCTACTGCACTCAGCACAATACCCTCTAGGTCCATATATGTTGTTGCAGTTGGCAAGATTTCATTCTTTTTTTTTTATAGCTGAATAATATTCTAATGTATATATGTACCACCTCTTCTTTATTCATTTATCCATTGGTGGACACCCAGGTTGCCTCCATATCTTGGCTATTGTAAATAATGCTGCAAGGAACATATGAATTCACATGTCTATTCAAAGTAGTGTTTTGGGTTTCTTCAGAAAAATACCCAGAAGTGGGACTACTGCATCCTTCTTTGTCTCTTGTTATAGTCTTTGTTTTAAAGTCTATTTTGTCTGGTATAAATGTTACTACCTCAGCTTATTTTTTTAAATTTCCATTTTCATGCAATATCTTTTTCCATTTCTTTACTTTCAGTCTGTGCGTGTCTTTTTATCTGGAGTGAGTCTCTTATAGGCAGCATATGTAAGGGTCTTGTTTTCTTATCCATTTACTCACTGTACCTTTTGATTGGAGCATTGAATCTATTTACATTTAAAGTAATTGTTGCTAAACATGCAGTTATTGCCACTTTATTATTCATATTTTTATTTTTCCTTCTTAAAGAACGCCCTCTAACATTGCTTGTGATGTTGGTTTGGTGTTATGAACTCCTTTAATTTTTTCTTGTCTGGGAAGCTGTTTATCTGTCTTTTATTTCTAAATTATAGCTCTGCTGGGTAGAGTAATCTTGGGTGTAGGTCCTTACTTTTCATCATTTTGAATATTTCATGCCAATCCCTCTGACCTGCAAAGTTTCTGTTGAGAAACCAGGTGACAATCTAATGGGAGCTTCCTTGTAGGTAACAAATTGCTTTTCTCTTTGCTGCTTTTAAGATTCTCTTTTTGTCTTAAACTTTTGACTTTGGTGTGGGCCTTTTTGAGTTCTTCTTGTTTGAGACTCTTTGCATGTCTTAGGCTTGTATGTCTATTTCCTTTGCCGGATTAGTGAAGTTTTCTGTCATTTCTTCAAATAGGTTTTCAATTCCTTGCTCGCTCTTTCTTCTTCTGCTACTCTATGATGCAAACGTTGTTTATTTGATGTTGTCCCAGAGGCCACTTAAACTATCCTCATGTTTTTATTCTTTTGTTTTATTGCTGTTCTGACTGGGTGTTTTCTGCTACCTTAACTTCTAATTAACTGATTCGGTCCTCTGCTTCATCTAATGTACTGTTGATTCCTTCTAATGTTCTTCATTTCAGTTATTGTATTCTTCATTTCTGACTGGTTCTTTTTTATGTTTTCTGTCTTCATTTTTATGTATTCTATATCTTTGCAAAAGTTCTCACTGAGTTCATGTAGTCTCCCCCTAAGTTCATTGAGCATCTTTATAACTAGTGTTTTGAACTCTGCATCTGGTAGATTACTTATCTCCATTTTGTTTAGTTCTTTTCTGGGAGCTTTGTTCTGTTCTTTTATTTTGGACATATTTTCTTGTCTCTTCATTTTGGCTGTCTCCTTGTGTTTGTTTCTATGTATTAACTAAGGCTCTTATGTTTCCCAATTTTAGAAAAGTGGCCTTATATAGTAGGTATCCTGTGGGGCCCAGTGATACAGTCTCCGGGTCACCTATACTAGCTGCTCCAGGTGTGTCCCTTGCATGGGTTGTGTGTGCCTTCCTGTTGTAGTTGAGCCTTGTTTGCTGTTTGCATATCAGTGGGAAAGATTGACCTTCCAGATGATTGTTTGTGAGGCTAGTAATTATAGTGGAGAAGCTGTTGTGCAGGAACTGACACTATGGAACAGGATTCACTTTAGCAGGGCTCTGGTGCCTGTCCTGTCTGCCCTTTGGGTGTGTCATCCTCAGATGTGGCCCTGGTAGTTCTCAAGCTAGAGTTATGTCCTCAGCCATCCCAGGGCATGCAGGCTCTGGGGACTCTTTGGAGAGGCTCTGCCACAAGCCAAGTTCAGCTGCAGCCTGTGCCCTGCTTGGGGCACCAAGCAATCTACAGATCACTGCCATCTGCACTGTGCTTAGACGTTCCTCAAGAGGCCAAACTGCAAACCAAAGCCAGCTGCCACTAGTGTCCAGGCTTGGGGCAATGAAGCAAGAGGTATGGGGCACACTGAGGCCAGAAGCTACTTGTTTGGGTTTTGTGAACGTTTGAGAGATTTTAGGAAAGTTCGCAGCATGAGCCA
Source organism: Pteropus vampyrus (assembly GCF_000151845.1). Lineage (NCBI taxonomy): Eukaryota > Metazoa > Chordata > Mammalia > Chiroptera > Pteropodidae > Pteropus > Pteropus vampyrus. The sequence goes on along the minus strand of NW_011888852.1, from coordinate 6,065,202 downwards.
AAACAGGCCATTTGTATGGAAAAGCTACTGGAAGTGGCTTGGGTGGGCCCACAAGTTGGGTGGGACTGGTCTTGTATAATCACCAGGGCAGGGTGACTAGTGTTAGCCAAGTCAATACAGACTCAGACATGGTGGGCACCTGCACCTGCAAGGTGAAAAGAGGGAAGACTCAACAAAGTAACAATAGATTCTGCCAGTACTTCTATCTAGGAGAAAGCCACCCCTCCTGTTCTCGTTCCAAAGCTAGATAATTTGGTTCCTCCCTATATGTCCCTGACATCTTTCAAGCTGCTGCCCCAATGCTCAAGCTCAGAGTGAATGAGTCTATCAGTGAGTAAATCCATTTGTGAGCCCTTTAAAAGGACTGCCTAATTCTCCAGCCACCCTCCATTTTACTTAGTCATAATCTTTACCTGGTTTTCACAGCCAGAAGTTGTGGGGATTTCTCTTCCCAGCACTAGAGTCCTAGGCTGGGGAGCCTGGGACTGAGACTGTGGGGCTGAGACCCTTTGCTTCTCCAAGTTGACCTCTGCAGCCAAGATATCCCTCCTAATTTTCAACTGCCACATGTGGGTGTGGGACCAATTCATTTTTCTTCTCCACTCCTTCTAGCAGTCGCAAAGTGGCTTCTTCTTTATGTCCTTATTTGCAGGACTTCTGTTCCACTAGACTTCATGTGATTCTCAATGATAATTGTTTTGTAGTTTAGTTGTAATTTGATGTGGTCATTAGAAGAGATAAGCACTGTGTTTACCTACCTTGCCATCTTGACCAGAAATCACACATTTATATTTTTCGATACTCAATTTAGTGCCTAAAGACAGTAGTGGTTCAATAAAGTTTTCATGGATGAGTAAATGAGAGAAGAAATAACTGTTCTAAGCATCTGACCTGCTTATTATATTTAATTATGAGACATTGAAATAAAAAATTTATGTTTTTTATCTCAATTTCTTTTTATTTTTTGCTTTCTTAACTCACCAGAACCCACAATTAAGTTTCATTTTATATATGTCAGTGATCACTTTAGAAACTTGATTCAAACAGGTTATTTAGTACTAAATAATTAAGGTTTCCAGTTATAGTTATAGTTTAAGTACAGTGAAATGAAGGATGAGTTATTAGAACATCTACTATGACCTTTCATTTGTTCTGGCTACTTTGTGAGAAATTTTTCACAATCTTTCAGGACATCTTACATAGATGCTCTGCTCAAGGAGAGAGATGCCCTCTTTTTAAAAAAATTTTTCATTGTGGAATTATCTTTCTTATCTAGGAAAACCAATGTTAGAAAAAAAAATTATGTTACACTTCACAGTAACAATACAATTCACATTTAGGGCATATTGCCTTATTTATGGCACAAATGGGATGTGGACTGACTTCATGCTTACATAAATTTTCTTCTGAATATTTTTTTCAGAAGAAGAGGTAATGAAATGCTTGGTTAGTTGAAGTATGGTGAAGTCAATCATTAAAAAATGTACATACTATTTATTAGTATTTATGTATTACTCTGTTTATAAACTTTAAAATTAAAAATTTTATTTTCTTTGAATAAAATTTTATTTTCTTTGATGATTTTTAGCTTAGAAATATCAAGTCATTAAATAGAAGGGAAATACTCTTCTTATGAGACTTGACTTGAAATACAGACTATGAAATTCACATTAATTTACATCATAAAGTCAAAAGTACCAATGTTGTATGATTATATGGTTTACCTTGGTTCATAATATAGTCATTATCCTTATTTAGAGTCCTGTTAGTTCTGTTTTAGTCAAAAATTATGTGATTGATAAAAATGTATTCTATACAAATACATATATTTTATTTTAATATCTATCTGTCTATCTATCTATCTATCTATCTATCATCTATTTATCATCATCTATCTATCTAATAATATATCTATCATCTATGTTGTATCTCGGAGACTACCTCTAGTATAAGTAATTTATTCATATTTTTATAAATTTTTTCAATCATAAAACTGAAGCTGACAGAGTTAATATTAAATGCACAGGATGGTAGTAAATTATTAGAAATTGTTTCTCTGATAAACTATGAATCTAGCTGATTAACAATCTGAAATGAATAAATTTAAATATTTCTGGCATTAAAAATAAAACTACATAGAGTCATTACATTTTTATCATATATATCATGGAATATGTGGGTCGATTTTATATATGTCTTAATTTAAATTAATTAAGCTGAATTTAAACAAATAACTCAAAGGCCCAAAGAAGGTATTGAGGTGATGTGATTTCTGCCAGTGCTCTAAATGTCAAAGTGAAGAAATTTAGTGAAGCTTGGATAAATGTCAGAGAGAGGAACTATGACTCTTTTAAGGTAGCCAAATGCCTTCTCATCTAATTAGTGCCAAACATGAATAGAAGATCAAAATTTCCATTGTCTCGGCCTTCTGTTCAGTGAAACCACAGTCAAGGGAATGGGCTTGGTGGAATCAGTAAGGAAAGAAGACCCTGTTGAACTTGATTCTAGTCTGGCACATGCAGAGTCAAGAGAGGTATAAAATAAGTGGGAGGCTCTGGGAGGCTCCTTCCTGGAGTGGCACAGAGTGGATCACCAATCTAGTAGGCCACCTGTGAAATACTACAAGGCATTGGTTTTTACTGAGCTGGTGAGGTGGGTCGAGCCCCAAGAGACTCTTTCTGGTCACAATCCCCAGGACTTTCTGATTTGGTGCAATCATTATGGAGAGAGTACCAGGTGAGGAGTTTGAGAGTAAAACAGTAGTGCAAGTGCTCTAAGGTGAGTTCATGAAGGACAGAAACCTCCTGTGTAGCAGAAAGGTAAAAGCTTGCTTGACCTTGATTTTCAGTGAGTTAATATAAATATAGCCAGTGAAAGTAGTGCCCCATGATCCTTCTGATCTTTTGGGTTTTAAGCAGTATGTGTCAAAAATATCACCACAGGGATAACTGCTTTGTGGCAGCCAAGCATTCATAGCAATGTCGCTTTTTGATTCTTTGATGTTGGCTCTTCCTATTATTATGAAGCAGAATTCACCAAGCATTGGATTGTTCACCCACAAAATAATAAATAAAATAAAATATAGAATGAAATATGTAAACAAATAAAATAATTTTACAAATCATTTTTATGCATTTATATCTTGAAATTTTACCAGTTAGAAATTAAGAGGGGGTCAAGGTGGCAGGCTAGTCAAACGTGGGGTTCACCTCCTTCCATGACAACATTAAAATTACAAACAAATTATAAAGTAATCAGCTTGGAGAATCACCTGAAGACTAGCAAAAATATCACATACAAATGAAGATATAAAGAAAAAGCCACATTGAGATTGGTAGGAGGGTTGGACACGTGAAGCGGTCTAGTCCCACAACCACGTTTGAGCAGCGTGGGAATAGCACAGCTGTAGAATTCCCCCTGAAGGAGCAAAGGGCCCTGGCCTAACACAGGAGCTCCCTAGCTCAGGATTTCAGTGCCAGGAAGAGGAGTCTCCACTCAATCTGACTGTAAAAATCAACGTGGATTCCGACCATGTGGGTGAGATGGAAGGAACCTGAAAACCCAGACATTTCCCTTAAAGGACAAACACAGACTTACTCACTCACAGGCACTCATCACAGGCTCACAGGATCACAGCAGAGGGTCAGCAGCTCAGAAGTCACAAGAGACATACAGGGAAAGACTAAGGGATAGCTGCCATTGTTCCTTTGCCATGCCCCACTCTGGGATCAAGAACTGGAAGGATAGCTGCCATTGTTCCTTTGTCGTGCCCTACTCTGGGGCAGTCTGCAGATGAGCACTATCTTGCCTATGTTGAACCCTCCCCCACACATGGCTAATTCTGAATTTGCATTGGCCTGGTGAGTTCGGCCTGCTCCACCCTTGTCTCCCTGAGACCCCACCTCACATAACCCACAAATTTCCTGTGACAAACTTGTTTTCTGGCAAGCAGCCCTACCCTGAACTCTTGGAGGGTGAGGAATTCATTAGCAGTCAACAGACCTCAGCTTGACAGGTGCACACAAGGCTTGTGCATCCCTGGAGAGACTTTTGATGGAGGGCAACCAGTACCTGTCTGAGCTTTAGTATCTCTTGGACAAATTGTGGGGGTCTGCAACCTGAGACAGGAAGCAGTTGGCCTTGGTGTGATCTGAAACTTTTGTAAGAGGCTACAGGCTCAGTAATGCACCAAATCTGAATCTGCATTATCCTGGTTGATTCTGCTCACTTTACTCAAGTGACTTCCTGAGATGCTGTCCCACTCAACTCTCAAATTATCTATTCACAGACTCGTTGCCCACTAACCAACCCCACCGTGTGCTCTTGGCAGGGGGCACATTTGAGAAAAATCACTCCTCAGCTTCTGCTGGCCTAGCATCTCTGAAGAAACTTTAGTGGCAGGCAGCCAGGGCTGGCACAAGCTAAAGTACCTCTTGAATAAACATCAGGGGTTTGCAGCCTTGAAACTGGCCTCGGTGAGATCTGAGGTTCTTGCGGGTGGCCACAGGCTCAGCACTCACATTGGTATGAAACATGAATCTGCATTGGATGGGTAAATCTTTTTTTATGCCAATGACTCCCCGTGTCCCCACCCCATCCTACACATACCACTCAAAGGATCTTTCAGCTCTAAAGCCTTACGGGCAGTCAGCAGGCAGCCTCAGGACATGGAGTGCCCTGGAACTTTAGATAAGCTGCCACAGCCATGTCAAGCGTGGCCTCTCCCACTTGCCTCCAGGTTCAGCACAGGCAGCGACCCTCTGCAGATTGCTTTGTAGCTCCTATCAGGTTTTCCCGAGTGATCAAAAACAATGGCTAACTTTGGCCTGCACAAGAGCCCCTGCTAAGGGGCCACAGAACCGACACAGCTGGAGGCTGGGGTCAGACTATGAAAAAGAACCATCTGACTAGAATCCCACTCTATGGTGTAAGCCAAGACACAGAAGCTCATTCCCTATGGGCTTAGACAGTTCTCGCACCCAGTCAGCCCAAGAGTTAATCCCATCTGATGACATGCTAACAGCAATTAAGGCTTAGCTACAACAGGAAAACACACACAACTCACATGAAGAACATGCCCAGAGCCCCCAGCACAGGTGATCAAGGAAACTGTGCCACTGAGTCACACAGGGCACCTACTGTATAAGGCAATCTATCCAAGACTGAGAGATGTAACAAATCTACCTCATACATAGAAATAAACATGGAGAGGCAACTAAATTGAGAAAACAAACATGCCGCAGATGAAACAACAGGAGAAAACTCCAGAAAATAAAACTAAAAAAAAAAATGGAGGCAAGTAACCTACCAGTTAAAGAGTTCAAAACACTGGTTATAAGAATACTCAATAAACTTAGGAGGAGAATGGTTGACCTCAGCAAGGACTTTAATAGGAAGATAGTAAGTATTAAAAAGGACACAGAAACCATTAAAAAGAATCATTTGACTATGAAGAAGACAATGACTGAAATGAAGAAAATACTAGAAAGAATCAACAGTAGATTAGAGTAAGCGGAGGATCGAACCTGCGGTTTGGAATATAAGGTAGCAGAAAACACCTAATTGGAGCAACAAAAAGAAAAAAGAGTCAAAAAATGAGGAAAGTTTAAGAGATCTCTAGGACAATATTAAGTGAACAAACATTCACATAATAGGAGTACCAGAAAGAGAAGAGAGAATGGAAAGTATTGAGAAACTATTTTTAGAAATAATGACAGAAAATTTTTCTAACCTGGTGAAGGAAATAGGCATAAAATTCCAGGAAGCACAAAGAGCCCCAAACAGGAGGAAGCCAGACAAGCCCATGCCAAGACACATTATAATTAAAAAGGTTAAAGACAAAAAGAGACTCTTAAAAGCAGCAAGAGAAAGGCAGCTAACAAGGATACAATTAGTAACAAGGGTACTCCCATGTGAATGTCAGTTGATATCTCAACAGAAACTTTGCCAGCCAGGCCAGACTTGCAGGAAGTGTCCAAAGTGATGAAAAGCAAGAACCCACAACTAAGACTACTGCACACAGCAAGGTTATCCATTAAAACTGAAGGTGAGATAAAGAGCTCCCCAGACAGAAAAAAAGATAAAGAAATTTATTACCAATAAACCATTATTACAAAAAATGTTAAAGAAACTTCTTTAAAAAGAAGGGAGAAAAACAACAACAATAACACTAACAAAAGCATAAATATTAATAATAAAATGGCAATAAATATGTAACTATCAATAATCACTTTAAATATCAGTAGATTAAATTCTCCAATCAAAAGACATAAGGTAGCAGAAAGGATAAGAAATCAAGACCTATATATATACTGTCTAAAGGAGGCCCATTTCAGATCAAATGACACACATTTGTGAAAGTAAAGTAATGAAAAAGATATTTCATGCAAATGGAAATTTTAAAAAAGCTGGGGTAGCAATACTTATACAAAATTGACTTGAAAACAAAGGCAATAATAAAAGACAATGAAAGGCATTACATAATGATAAAGGGATCACTATAAGATTTTGTGTGCATATATGTTTACCCTAGTAAACATATATGCACTCAACATAGGAGCACCTATATATGTAAAGCAACCATCGACCAGCATAAAAGGAGAGATTGACAGCGATACACTCATAGTAGGAGACTTTTACACTTTAGTGACAACAATGGACAGATCCTCTAGACGGAAAATCAGCAAAGAAACAGCAGCCTTAAATGACACAGTAGACCAGATGGATTTAATTGATATCTTGAGAGAATTTCACCCCAAAGCAGCAGAATATACATTCTTCTCAAATGGATATGGAATATTTTCCAGGATAGACCACATGTTAGACCACAAAACAAGTCTCAGTAAATTTAAGAAGGTTGAGATCACATCAAGCATCATCTCCAACCACAATGGTATGAAACTAGAAATCAATTACAAGAAAAAAAAAAAAAAACACTGAAAAACAAATACATAGAGGCTTAATAACATGTTCCTAAACAATGAGTGGATTAATAATGAGATCAAGGAAGAAATCAAAAGATACTTAGAGACAAATGAAAATGAAAACACTATGACCCTAAATCTAAGGGACACAGCAAAAGAAGTTCTAAGGGGAAAATTCATAGAAACACAGGCCTACCTCAAGAAAAAGAAAAATCTCAAATAAACAATTTAATCTTACACTTAAAGGAATTAGAAAACAAACAGGAAACAAAACCTAAAATGAGTAGAAGGAAAGAAATAATAAAGGTCAAAGTGGAAATTAATGAAATAAAGTCTAGAAAAACAATGCAAAAGATCAGTGAAATAAGAGCTGGTTCTTTGAAAGAATAAACAAAATTTGGTTAACTTTTAATCAGACTCATCAAGAGAAAAAGAGAAAATCCTAATAAATAAAATCATAAGTGAAACAGAAGTAATGATGGACTCCACAGAAATACAAAGGATTATAAGAAAATACTACAAACAATTATATGCCAACAAATTGGACAATCTGGAAGAAATAGATACATTCCCAGAAACATAAAGTCTCTCAAGACTGTGTCAAGAAGATAAAGAAAATCTGAATCAACTGATTACCACCAATGAAATCGAATCAGTAATCAAAAAACTTCCAAAAAGCAAAAGTCCTAAACCAGACGGATTTATAGGTGAATTTTACCAAACATTTAAATAATTAACATCTATTCTCTCAAACTATTCCAAAAACTTCAAGGGGATGAAAAGCTCCCAAACTCATTTTATAAGGTCATCATTACCCTGATTCCAAAACCAGAGAAAGAGATTACAAAAAAAAATTACACAGCTATACCTCTGATGAACATATTTGCAGAAATCCTCAACAAATATAGCAAACCAAATTCAGCAATACATTAACAATATCATATGTTATGATCAGGTGGGATTTATTCCTAGGATGCACAGCTGGTCCTATATTCTCAAATCAATTATGTGATACACCACATTAACAAAATGAAGGCTAAAAATCATATGATCATATCAATAGATGCAGAAAAAGTGTTTGAAATAAAACCTAGGATCCATTTAAGACAAAAACTCTCAGCAAAGTAAGAATAGAGGAAACACATCTCCACATATTAAAATCCATATATGACAAATCTACAACTAACATCATACTCAATGAGGAAAAGCTAAAAGCATTTTCCTTAAGATCAGGAAGAAGACAAGGATATTCACTTTCACCACTGCTATTCAACATAGTATCAGAAGTCCTAGCTACAGCAATCAGACAAGAACGAGAAATATAATTCATTCAAATTGGAAAAGAATTAAAATTTTAATGATATGATATTATGTTAAGAGAACCCTAAATATTTTACCAAAAAAAACCTGTTAGAACTGATAAATGAATTCAATAAAGTAGCAAGATATAAAATTAATATTCAGAATATTATTACATTTTCATGAACCAATGATGAACTATCAGAAAGAGAAATTAAGAAAAAATTCCATTTACAATTACATCAAAAACAATAAAATACCTAGGAATTAATTTAACCAAGGAGGTAAAAGACCTGTTCTCAGAAAATTATAAGTTATTGAAAAAATAATTGAAGAAGATACAAATAAGTGGACGTGTATACCATGTTCATGAGTAGGAAGGATCAACATCATTAAAATGTCCATACTACCCAAAACAATCTGTAGATTAAATGCAACCCTATCAAAATACCAATGGCATTTTTCACAGAACTAGAACGAATAACCCAAAAAAGTATATTGAACAAAAGAAACCAATGAACAAAAGGAAAACACAAAATGAAGACAAACTTACAGAGAATAAACTTTTGATTGCCAGAGGAAAGAGTGGTTGGGGGCAGGGTGAAAAAGGTGAAGGGATGAAGTACATATTAATAGCTATAAAACAGTCATGGAGATGTGGAGTACAGCATAGAAAATATAGTCAATAATGTTGTAATGGCTATGTATAGTGCCAGAAGGATACTAGAGTAATTAGGGGAATCACTTCACAAAAAAAAAAAAAAAAGAAATACAGCAAATCCAAATACAACCACCATCAATTGAACGCCTATGTATTGGCCACTCTTTGCATATTATATCACATTTTCATAGCAACAATCCTGCATGGGGGCAACATATCTACCTTATTCTACATAGAGAGAATAAGTCTCCAAGAGAAAATAACTAACCTGAGTCTATGTTGCAGAAGATGATTTAAAAAAAAAAAAAAAACAACAGTAGTTTTAGCTACAAAACCTCTATCTTTTTCATCGTCAATTTATAAGCCACAAGTAGTAAATCTCTAGTGTTTTAACCTATGAAGAATGTAAAATTACCTGAGGTCTCTCTTACTGAACTCCCTGGGTTGTAAATGTAAGTTCCTGGATTACAAATTGCTTGCAGTAAATTTAGGGCTTATTCAACTCCTGAACATTCAAAATTACAAGGAAGAAAAGGTCAGGGCTGAAACTAAATAAACACTTATTGTATATATTCTAAGAGTCAAGCACCATGGTCCAATTACTATATTTTATCTCAACTTTTTAATACATGGTCATGTTATCCCTAATTCACAACATCACTCTGAGTTGTGTAATTCTATCCAGATCACAGTGGTTGAAAGCATCAACTCTGGTTTAGAAACTAGCTTTAATTGACTACAAATGTAGGGAAACTGGTTGGGGAGAAGAGAAAGAGGGTAAAAGGGATCATATATTTGGTGACAGAAGGAGCCTAGACTCTGGGTGGTGTGCGCACAATGTAATATACAGACGTTGTAGTATAGAATTGTACACCTGAAACTTATATAATGTTATTAACTAATATTACCCCAATAAATTTAATTAGTAAAATGTATACAGTCAAGATTTCTAAAATTTGACAGAAGCGGCAGTGGATGATACACTGTATTCATCAAGGTTTTCCAGAGAAACAGAAACAACATGCATTATGTATGAATATTTATTATAAGAAATAGGCTCACACAATTATGGAATGTGAGGAGTCCCAAGTTCTGCAATCTGCAAGCTGAAGAACCATGAAAACTGGGAGTGTGAATTTTAGCTGGACAAATCCAAAGGCCTGAGAATCAGGAATGCAGGTGATATAAGTCGCAGTCCAAGAGGAGAGGAGACCTGATTGTCTTCGCTCAACAATCAGGCAGAGAGAGAGAATTCGGAAAGCCTATGAAGTTTTTAATATCATGGCATTTTGGGATTCTAATTTAGAATGGAAAATAGAAAACACAACTGAAGTTTCAACTCTTGGCTTCACTTTTATAATTTTAATAAATCAACTGTTTGCAAAACTTATAAATTGTTTTACCTTAGATGGTGTGAGATTATATCTATTAGAATCAGAGTAGGTCTTGGTAGTTTAATTCTTCAATTTTCCTTAAGGCAACCGAGTTTCCAAGAAGCAGAGAAAATTTACGAAAATCTAAGAGCTGCTCATAATGGAGCCAGTCAGAGTGGAGGATTCTCCTATAGAGTCCATAGCTCTTACATATTTTTTAAACCAATAGTTGAAATTAGTTTATGTCAAGTCCTAGAATAACAGTAGAACTTTGACTTAAAGAACGTTAGTTTCATTTAGTTAAAGCTTAAATGAGGACTTTATGGAAAATAAACTTTGCTGCTTATATAAATAATCTTATCGTATCTATTTAAACATCCAAAGCCCTAGAACTAATTGAATTTAAAAGAAAATGCTAACATGCCTGATAATAAAAGAAGTTTTAAGTATGGTCTTAAATATTTCAATGTGAATATACTAAAGGGATAAACTTCTGAGATTAGTTAAAAATCATAGTACAACTTTATCTCATTAAAAATGATCACAATGTCATGGGCTAATAACTGTACTCAATAAAAGTCTCTGTAAAGTAAATTCCTAAGAAATTTGGAAAATAACTGAATGATCTGTAGAAACTGCTTTGCCAAGTAAATTTAATCTTTTAAGTTGTTGTAATTACTAGTTAGAGGTATTTAAGGGATGCTGAATTCTTTGTGCATAATGAAGCTTTGCAAAGAGTATTCTAAGTATTTTAGTTTTAAAAAATTAATTTGGATGGTATAATTAATTTTCGGTTTCAGTGTAGAAAGAAACTCACTTGGTAAATTCAGAGGACATAAAAATATTGAGTAAAATATTAAAAAGTTAAAACAAATGAAAAAGATTACCTTTTATAATATCTATACTATTTTACTATAAATGATAGTACTTTTGGGAGGTTAAAACTCAATCTGAATTACTACCGAGAAACAGCAATGGGAGTTGAGAATTGCCATGCTGCACAATCCTACTGAGCTTTAACTTTCTGGGTTTAATTTAATGTTGGGGGTGAAACCCACACTTTATTATTTACCACCACTCCATCTCATATGAGCAAAGGACTTAATTACATTCTTCTTTATGGTTGTACCTATACTGAATTACATAAGATTACTTGAGATGCTGTGGGGAGGGGAAGATTAGGTGCCTATGATTTGCCATGGGTCTCTTTTTATATACAAATAAGCATGAGCCAGGAAATATTCCCCAAAGAGAAGAGCCAATAGGAGAATGATAAATATGACTTCATTACCTTCAGTACAGGCCAATAGTACAACCAAGATTCAATTGACAAAGAAGCCTAAGATCTCAAGGACTGAGTTTTTGGGGAGGTCCAGCAATATTGGTGATGACACAAAAGAATTCTCTGAGAGCTACAGACAAGGAAACTAAAGTTCAAGATCAGGAAACCCATTGCATAGGTATTCCAGTCGCTGGAAAATTGGAGAACATGTTAAAAACCCAGTCAATGGGAAACTGAACAGGCCATTCAGTAACAGAGTAAAAGGCAAAATGTATAATATAGAATAGGGAAAACTGAGCATAGAATAAGGAACACATTTACCAAGCTCGTTTGACCTTGTCCAATTAGTTAATCCTTATATCCATCCCAAAGGGCAATAATACCCCCCCAAGGGGATTTTCATGAGGATTAATTGAGCTCATACATATAAAACATAGAACAGTGCCTGGCACATACTAAAGGTTCAGTAAGTGTTATTGGTTTTGTTGTTATATTGTTATTGTCACAAGGGACAGTTTTAAAGTAGAATCTTAATCTCTGGACACCTAAGCAGCAAGGCAAGAACAAAATTTCTAGGAACATGAAGAGACCAACCACATTAAGGAGAGCCACAGTATAACTCTAGTCCCTGCCTTCCTCGACCAAAAATTGGTTGAGAATGTGGAATAGAATTTAGCCTGAAGGCTGTTAAACTAAAAATAAAAGGTCTTTCAAAGGAGAGGCAACAAGCATTTATTGAGATCAATAAGAATAGCTATTGGGGTCACAATGATTCAGGCAGAAGCCCAAATAGTGTTTCAATTGGAAGACAAAAGCAATGGTATTTATAAGAAAGAGAAGGGAACAATTACATCGATACAAGGAAGGCATGTCTGTTGGTACTGGTAATATGTAGTGATGTTAATTCTAAACAATGTTTTTAATTTTCAGTCTGGGAATGATCAGTCCAGTAGCCATAATATCTGCTTTCTTGTTATCCATGCAAACAGTTTTATTTATTTGTTTGTTTGTTTGTTTGTTTATTTTTTTAAGACATAAGTTTGCTTAGGCCCAGTTATTTTGTCCTGTTTTAACATTCCAAATATTTAGGTTAAGAAGACATGCAAGACAGCTCTGTCTCTGTTTTAAAGGGGCTCTGTTTATATTACTGTTTACAAGGTGTTTACCACATCTGACTCTGATTTCTCCCAGAAATTATCACCGTTTTCATTCCTCATCCTTTTGCTACATCTTCTGGATGCAAAACGTAATGGCTGTGTAATCTTGCAGATGTTTTTAAACTTTTCTGAGCCACAGAAATATATCTTTTCCTATGATTTTGCATAGTTCTGTCATGTTCCCTAATTGATAATATCACTAAGAAGTTTAGGATTTCGTAGGAACTAATAAGGGCCATTAAGTAATTTAGAACAAATTTGATGTAACAAAAATTATTAAAAGACATAATAGGAAAACCATTGTGTGAAAGTATGACTACATGTGAACAATAACAGTCATTCTAGGAGCGAAAACTAACTTAAAATGAGGAGCTCTTGTCATCTTCATTCTTTAAAAACTATGCTTCTTCTTTCTAGAATTCCTTGCTTCCATATAGTCACTGGGAAAATACCTACTCTCAGTTAAATACTTAGGTAAAGCTCCACCTTTTCTAGCAGGCACCCCGTGCCCCGCTCCGCCCTCCCTGCACCATCACCACCAGGTATGACTAACTGCTTTCTCTTCTCAATCTCTAAGTAACATTATATAAATCTATACTGGAGAACTTAACACTTTATTTTCTATTGGTTATCAACAAAGCTCCTTCTCTACTTGATAGAAGTCAGAGATTTCTTGCTGTTGTTTTAATATCTTTACTGAGATATAATTTATATACCATAAAGTTCACCCATTGAGATTGTGTTTCATTTGTGGTTTTTTTTTTGTTTTTGTTTTTTATCCTCGGCCCTCAAAACAGTCCTGGTCTGATACAAAATAAGCCTCAATAAATCTTTTTTGAATAACTGAAGAGTAAAGCTTTCCAGTGGACACAAAGCAGATGTGACACTGGTATATCCCCAGTTAACTAGTTTGTTTTTCAGAAATGAGTCAGTTGATTAGGTTGTCCTCTGCAGCTCTCACCCACTTCATTATTGTCCTTTTAGGATGTACACTCAGATAGAGGAGGGGACATCGCTTCACCAAGGGTGACTCTTTGCCTGGAACTGCAGTGGATTAAGATAAATGCATTAATTTCAGAATTTACAACTTGGGACTTTGGATAATAGCTCTCCCATGGTATCTTTAGTAATTAAAATGGTGGGAAAAACAACCTACCTTTTTTTTTTTTTATCAAGATAGGTTGTTTTAGGAATATAGAGAACAATAGATTTGAAAACATGCATGGATTCACCTCTAAACATAAAAAAATAGCAACTATGTATCAGTGGTTGCAGGGAAGTCTACTTTTGACCCCAAAATATGCTAAGATCTGTCACAGTGATGCTAAAGCATTTATCCTATGGCAGATTATAAAATCAGTAAGTACAAGGAACACTGTTTTCTACTTTTATATTTTCTCTAAATGCCTCAAACAAAGGCTATATGAGAAATGAATGTAAGATAATAACCACCCCATTTAGAAGAAATAACTAACTTAGACTGTCTTATTTATAGGTATAACAAATAAAGATAACATGTGCGAATTTGTAAAATTGTACCCCTAATAAATTTTTTTTTCTAACCCCAGCATAATTGTAAACCTTTATGGTTCATTATCTAAACAAAAATATACAATTTAGTTTTAATAATAAAAGTATTATTATTATTTAAAAGTATTATTATTAGTTTATTATTTAAAATAAAAATAACCAAATTAACTTCATAATATAATAAATATTTAGCATGAGAACTACCATGGAAAATTGTAGAAACAGTATGACCATCAAAACCTAATTTCTCTTCTAGTTATCACAAAAGAAAAAGTTTTTTTGTTACTTTTTGCAGTTGTGTTTATCTGAATAATTAATATATTTCGAAATTTTTTTCCTTGGAAAACTCAATGACAAATAATAAAGAGACACCCTGTCTATGACCAAGAGCAGAAAAATTATGTATAAAAGCAGAATGAAAATAATCTCGTATTTTAAAAATTAAGTAAAAATTCATAGAGCTTCATGGAAGCATGAAGATCATTTAGTATAACTTTAATGGAACACTAAAAAGTTTGACAAAATTAGTAATGTGTCCCAGGTAACATGGTTTATTGGAAGAAACAATGACAAAAACAGAGACTAATAGAATCAAAGAGTCAAATCACCATAGTCATCAAAGATTATCCAATTTAACCATCTATATAGTTCTTGAACTCTATTTACATCAATCAGTTTACATTACTCTCAAATGCTTGAATACTGTCAGGGAGTTTACTAGACTCTGAGATAAACATTTAATATTTGGGTAAATATTAAATGATCATTCTTTTTGTTGAGAAGAAAATTTTTCTTCTTAATTTCTATCCTACTGTACTTAGTTTTAGCTTCTGGAGTCATAAGAAACAAGTCAAATACTTTAAACATGAGAGTCCTGCTAATTATTAAGGATAGCTAATTGTTACTTTTTATAAAATAAACTTTGATTTTGTAATTAAAGAATTTTATTTTTATATTGAAATGTATCATGTTCTTATCAAAAATAGGAAATTTAGAGAACAAAAATCACTATCTATAGATAACCCTTCTTAATTATTTGTAGTTGCCTCCTTCTTAGTTTTCATCATTGCTGCAGATACTAATCTTGCATTTAAAATTTTATCTATGATTATCACCTATCATAACATGATTATTTTGCATAATATTAGCTTTAATACATATTATTTTAATGACTGCATAGTTTTTCATTAAATATTCAGCTCTTATTTGAAGTAGTTAAAAATTAATGGTTTTTTAATCTTTCCAGTTTTTCCCAACAGATAACAAGAGTTATTTTTACTTTTGTGTATACATCATTGTCTACCTTGTAAAATATGACTCTAGAATAGATTCCTGGAAGAAGTATTCTTAGGATAAAGAGCTTGAACCTTTCAAAATAATTAATACAGGTATTTCATTTTCCTTTCAGTTTAAACTATCAGTAATTTACAAAAGAAATATTTTCACTGCATCCTTTCTGGTATTAGTTATTTTTTTGTATGCAATTTGATCACATTTGCAGTATCTTTTGTCTTAAGATCAATGTCTCCGTTTTAGAGGTCAGTCAAGCAAAATGCATTTTCAAATGATATTTTTCATTTATATATTCTTTTTTCTAAGGGAGCTCTTCTTTTTACTATTTAAATCTTAGTGATTTTTCTTTTCTATTTAATAACCCCTTCTTGGTTATATTTATTATGAATAATTTCCTACTTGTTTTGCCTTTCAAATTTGTGTATTATATTTTAATACTAAGATTTTTAAAAATTTTATGTATGCAATCATGAGCCTTTCTCATAGTCATTTCTACATGAAAAAATGGACTGAAATTTTCCTATTTTAATTGTTTCAATATTTAACTTTTTAATCCATCTAAAATCCACTTTCATGGTGTTCCAAATAATCATTTCCAAAACTTGTAACCAGTTGTCTCAATATTGTTTATTTTTCTAGTCTCTACTCAAAGTTTTCATGCTTTCCTGTTAATATACTACTATGCAATATGTGTTCAATTACTTCTCTCTCTCTCTCACAAACACACACACACACATATGCACACACACACCACTCTACCACCACACTATTATCACCACTACCACCACCACCCACATAATATACTTTCCTACATCTGCAATAATTTAATTGATTTCTTAAAAGAAAGAGGTCATATATTTATTAAAAATTCTATAAGTACATCCAAATTTAAGCATTTCTATATTATTTTGCTATCACTAAAATATTTATTTTTGTTTTGGGTAAAAGACTCATAATCACCACCATGACCATTCATACACATGCAAACACACATGCACATATGTACGCACACACGATTTCAGAAACTGAAGGTCATCTATGCACTGCAGAATCTGATTGTGGTGGGGCACTTTGAATACATTTTGCTGTTAGTTAAGTCATTTTTAAAACTAAGTTACCTTTTCTTTGTCAAGTCTTATAAACTACTTATCTGGAACATGCATTGTTTTCCCCCCGCATTTCCTTTTTAGTATTGCTTTCTTTATGACAAGTTATGCTTTCATTGTAAACAAGTAGTAACATCTTTGATGCAATGAAAGAAGTACAAGTGTTTCTGGTGTAGTAATATTAATAGGTATACACATATACACACATTCTTGTTATAAAACAACGTATGTACTCCTGAAAAACCTCAATTCTACAAAATTATAAAAAGTAATAGAGACTTGAAACTAATTTAAATAAATTAATTAAAAAAACTACAAACTTTCACACTTTGTCATTTTCTCATCTCAGAATGAGGGTCGACACTGTTATACGGTTACAAAGATATGTATGAGAACGCAGAAGACCCCTGACTTATGATCTGCAACAGTCCATTGTCATTTGTGCATAGCATATGGTTTCCCACATTTAGAACCTGATTTGATAACTTTGTATACTTGATGTCTGAAAAATTAAATAAAGCAAATTTTTTTGCAGTGATAAAAAAAAAAAAAACTAATAGGGATGTGGAAAAAAGTTTACGGTAAGATTACTCAAAATATATTCAATTGGAGCATTAATAAAAATATTAATAAAGTCAATAAAATATTAACAGATATTTAAATCTCCATGAATATTATACAACAATCAGAATCTGTGAATTTTGCATTCATAATCCTGAGTTAATACTTCCTCTTTCCTAATATAAACTTTTATTATTTTTTTATTTGTAATTTTATGCTGATATTAATTCTTGACGACACTCACTTCATTTATTGTCAGATGATCTCTTAGTGTCACCAAAGAGGGCATATGGGAAGAGTAGGAGTTGGAATTTTTGTCCTGGGCACAAGAGTTCTAATGTGGATCTTTCCTGGTACGAGATGATTGGATTGGGTGATAATTGTGAAATCTAGTTTAACATTGGTGGCTTTAGTAAAGTGGATAAGTAAAGCATTATTTAATAAGGAACCTGTTTGCCCAGATGAGCAGAATGTTATCTCAGATAAACTGACATGCTGGAATTTTTTAAAGTGGACAGTGAAAGAACAAGTTATTTATTGATTCACAAACTTATCTTCTCTGGGCAAAGTTTCCCTAAAACAATAACTAATGTTGATGTAGCTATTCTTAATGATGTATGTGGTTGCAGTTCCCATAGGGGATATATTTGTTTTTTTAAAAAAATTCTGTCTATGAAGAAGTTGTTCTCACATACCCTATGTTGCACCATGAAATTCTTCAATCTGAGATCTTATATCTTTTTAGTTATGAGAAATTTTAGTCATTACTACTAAAATATTTTTACACCCCATTCTTTTATTTTCTCTTTATGCAATTGCTATATTATAGTTGTTGGCCTTAATGTATCTATTCTCTTTTTCTCTTAACTTTTATATTTTACAAACTGGGAGAATTTTGTGACTTGAACTTTCAATTCACTTATTCATTCTATTGTCATTCTATCAGTGTTTTCAGTTACTTAATGATTTCTTATTTCTCAGTTTTTTTCCTATCCTCTTTAATAATCTGTATATGTTAATATGCACTTTTTTCTCCTGTGACCTGGTAAATTAACTTTACCTCTTCTATTATAAGGTATTCAAATTACTTTCTCAGATCGTCTTGTATTTTTCCTCTTTGCTCCAATTCCCCTGGAAGCATCAGCCAACTTATAAGTCATATGCCCTTCTGATGATTTTAGATTGTGAAGGTGAGAAATATATTCTAGAGCTGTGAGCTGTACATTTGTTGATTTATACATTACAGTCTTAATCCTTTTTATGGATGACAAAAGCTTAGGGGTAAAGATAAACAGAAAAGAAAAGTAGGTAAAAAAATTGAAAGCATTTGTGAAGGCTATTTGATAGCTTAATAACTGTTGATTGGATGTCCAATTGTTGCATTCAGTAGGCTGACAAACACTTAACCAATTGTAGGTAAATGATTAAAGCAAGTTGACCCTATTTATTGTATTCTTTTATCTGAAATGGTAGTGGAATAACTCTAAATGTCTGGTCATTAATTCATTGAATCATCAACAAATTTTGGGCACTTACTATTTGCTTAGCACTGTGGATAAAAAAATATATAAGCCACAATCACCTATACAGTAAGAAATATTCTAAATTTAAGAGATCTACAGAGTTCATGAAAATATTTTAACAAGGCCATATAACCCTTCCTTAAGATGAAGAAAAATCCTCAGAGACTGTGATACTTTACAGAAGTTTTAAAACTTGGCAGGAGTTTCCAGAGGCTCAAGAGAAGGAAAGGTATTCCCGTTGTAAAGAACAGTATGAGAAAATGCTTAGAGCTATAGTAGGCAAGTAGTTTGTTATTCTTGTCAGTGTAAAATAAAGTTTTCCAGGGCCAGTCTTGGGAAATAATTCTAAGAAGCCATTTAAAAGCCAAATCATGGAATAGTCTGTATTTCATAATAGGGTTGTATTTTTCCTGTGAATAGTTATCAGTCATTTAAAGATTATAAGTGAGAGAGTGACTTGATTAGATTCACATTTTAGAATGTTTTAGGATGTGGCATTGTGGAGCTAAATAGGGAGGATGTAAAAAATATATATATATATCAGTGGAATTTTAAGAAGAATATTGCTATAGCTGTATGAAAAAAAGAATAGGAGATAAAGTCAACATTACGAGAGAGAATGCATTGAGCAGTTGAAATGTGACCAGTAAGACTTAAGAAATGATTCTTAACATATGTAATGTTGGTAATGAGAATGATGGATAGAGAAAAGAGCCATGAGCAGGCATAACATTTTAGCTTTGCATGGAAGAAAGGGAGTCTGGGTGAATTACTGGGAGAGGTAAGACTGAGATAAAGTTTTAAGAGAAGAACGTCATAGAACATCACAGAATTCAAGGCAAAACAATTTTCATTTCAAAGGGCCCAGTCAACAGAGGCTTCTGAAAAGTTGGTTATTATAAGGTTTGAAAAGTACCAAAATGTATTTGGCAAGTATCAGGGCATGATTGACCTCAAGAAAAGAAATTCCATGATGGATATAAACATCATGTTAGAAAAATATGAGTAATTGAGGAAAAAAAAAACAACTTAAAGTTATAGAATAAAGAAAATCATGAGAGAAAGAATTGTCAAAAGTAATTCGAATTTTAAGATAAGAATGTTAAAATTAAGTACATTTGTAATTTGAGGAGGAGAGTCAGTTTTCAGAAAAAAGTTTAAATATGAAACTCAGAGAAGTAGAAATGAATGAAAGCTCAGACAGAAGGATTAGCAGCAAGAGTAGGGAGAGAGCATACTTTCCTTTGAAACTGGAGGGAAAAAAGAAATAAATGAATGCACACATTCTAACTCTCAGGGTAGAAATTCAAACTTTTCTTACTACGTGTTTTTCTAAAGCTTGTTTTATAAAGTTCATGAGATAAAAATCAAGTTAAATAAAAAAATTCCACCTTGCATGTGCCATTCTCCACAGTGTGTGTGTGCGTGCGTGTGTGTGTGTGTGTGTGTGTGTGTGTGTGTTCAATGGAGATATTGAATATTTAGTTTTAAGTTTGATTCTTATTAAGTTATAAGGGATTTTAATTTTAAAAATAAGTATAATTCTGATTTTCTTTTTAAAAATCCTAGGATGTCAGAATATTTTATTTAGTAAAGTTCTTTTCTTTCATTGAGCAATAATATAAAAATCATCTTCATAGCATTCACAGAAATGTCCCTAAAACTTTTTAAAGGAATTTAGTAGTTCACTGTGCTTTTATGACAGCAAAATAAGAGGATAATGTTGACAATCAAATGTTGGTTAGTCTAAGTCACAAAACATTTTAGTCAAAATGTGGTGTTTTTGATATAAGACTTGCAACTACGGAAACGTGCATATAGTATCCTGCTTAAGGGAACTAAAAAAGGTCTAGAATTCAGAATGGTAGCAAAAATCTTGAAGGACAAGTCTATGTATTGAAAAATTATATAATTTTCCTTACTCTTTTAAGGATTTCACCATTAGAGTTGCCCTCTCTATTTCTCTCTCTCTTTCGTATTCCAATTTTAAACACATTTCAAAACCACCTAGCCTTCCCAATGTGAGTTCCTATATTTTTCAAATATATTCCAGAAATTGAAAGAGGACATTATAGCTAATAAAAGATACTTCTCGGTACTAACTCATTGATTCTTCTCACCCATTTCTTTGTAGTATTGTTTACCTCACTTTATACATGGAGAAACAGAATATTTAATGTAATGTTTCATACCCAGTTCGCATCTTAAATACATTATTGATTATTAAATATATTGTTGATTAGTATCATCTTTTAAAAATGTACTTATATAATTTACATTTGTGGCAATTATATGTATTAAATGAAATAGTTTTTAATAAATTTAATTCCTTATTATCTGTCAGCACCCCTCCCTCAATTTCTCCAGTGTCTTCTATTGTTGTCTACCAATCTCTTCATTGTCATCTTGAATTTTGAAAATAAGAAGTCAAATGTTGTTTACTATCTAATTCTTTATTTGATATTATCTTAATAAAACAAAATAAAGAATAGAACACAGCACAACACAACTCAACACAGTACAACACATTTCCATTCTCTAGGTTGATTCCTAACCTGATTGAGTTACAATTCATATGAAGTTCTAATACTCGGTGTATGTGTGTGTGTGAGTGTGTGTGTGTGTGTCTGTGTCCATACTCTCATTTTAAACTATATTTTAGGTAAACTTCATTCAAACATTAGTCTTAAGCAAAAACATTGTTGGTAGGAAATCTCAAAAATTAACTCTAAAAAAGGTATATTCATATATTTTTCAAATAGTCAAAGTGAGGTAATAAAGAAGAATGTATACTGCTGAAATATAAAATAAATGCTAGTTATTATCATTATGAAGCATTTATATTGCAGTGTTGATAAAATTACAGTGCAAAGGCCACAACATTGTTCTCGCACACTCTATAGATGCTGGCATGGATTGGGAAAAGAAGTACTGGGAAGTGTGTGACAGCTGACACTCTGAGGCAAATGTTTTAATGTTATCATTGATATATGAATGGGGCATTCAGAATCAGAAAATTAGAATGAAGTATGTAACATCATAATAATGTTGGTTTATTAAAGTTTTAACTAAACTAGAGAAATATTAAATTGTCCTTTTCATCCAATAATATAAATTCTACAACCATTATTTTAGTGAGTGAGTTAAAGCATTTCCCAAATACTACAATCATAATCAAGCTTCAAGCAAGTAATTTGCACACCTTAATTAATATATTTGAACACCATCATTACTCTCTATTTTTCTCTAAAAAGTTAGTATTACCGTTTAAAGAATGCATAACACATCCTGTCTGCAGTTGTGAAATAAATTTATGTCATTCTGTGTTGTTGGTCATATTTTATACATTTAAATACCAAGACTAATAAAATATGAAATATTTGAGAAAAGTTTTCTGGATTATGGGATTCCCACTTTCTGTTTAATCTATGAAGTCACTTTAATAAAATAATCTAATATGTCCTAAAGGAACAAATTATAAAAGTTTTGCATATTAGTGCCTGAACCTAGATATTTGGGAGACCATACTGAATAAGCTGGACATCAAAGAGTGAAACTTAACTGCCTGATTACTGAAATTGCAATTAAATTGAGATAGCATACAAACAATGCATAATTTCCAAAATTAAAAACTTTACATTAAATACAATCACACTTGTTAATGCAACACATGTTTAACCTACAGTTAAAGCATTATTCAAAACAGATTAATTTACTCATAAAATGATTAGGTCTAAAAGATTAGTTAAGAGGACTATGCATGTTCAGGTACCTAGAATGCTTATTAATTTCACATGGCAAATGTATGTAAATAAATATGTGAATTAAATATAAATGCCAATAATAAAATAGTTTAGATCATAAGTATGAAATCAGGAACTAACAGCAATAAAGAAATTATATTCAAAACATAATACATTTTTCTGCAAATTTGTATTAGGATGATACTAAATCAATATAGCTTCCAGCAACTTTGTTCTTATTAACTTATTAATTTCTTCATCTTCAACTATATCTTTGGTATAACTTTCAAATAATAATTGTTTATAATAAATATATTTCTGTCTTGTGGTTAATTGTTTCATAATCCAAAGGTAATAAAACTAAGAAAATAGCATGTTCATAATAAAGTCTCTGTATTTAATCATTTTCTAAATCCTTCCTTTGAAAATTGAACTGCCTAGGCTCATTTTGATCATTAATATTATCAGTACACATTTTTCACTCTCAGTGGATTACTTACAAAGAAAAAAAAATAAAATTATGCTCATCAAGCTTAGTATAACATTTTATTGACATTAATAACATTATTTCACTTTAACTTTGATGTCAATACTTACTAATATTAAGAATAGAATATGTGAAAAGTAAAAAACATTTTGCCAAGACTGTGATATTCTATAATCTCAACAACATCTCCATGATTAGCAAAATCGACATATATTGAATGTCCTGGTCCAGTTTTGGAACCTCAAAGATACAGCCTCTGATTTTTAAGGTTTTCTGCTAAAAACTATATATACTTATGATAAATTTTGTAAATAAAAATCTATAGTTGTATTCTGTGACAAATGTCACTTTCAAAGTAATTTTTTTAAAGAACTTGAGAATATTAACATCTTTTTTATTCCTTTTAGATTAGGACTTAGTTACTTGTGTTTGCAAATAACTGAATAATTATTAAATCTATTTCCGTTGTTTAAGGGGAAAAACTTTATAATTAATAATCACATCGTTGTTATTGACATCATCTTGAGTTCTGTGATGCATAATAATTAAAAAGTGTACCAACAATAATTCTTGTGTTTTTTGGTTTTTGTTTGCACTTCCAGAGACAAAGAAATAGCATGGCATGAAACATGGCTCAGTTCTATTACAAAAGAAACGTTAATGCCCCCTACAGAGACCGCATCCCTCTAAGGATCGTCAGAGCAGAATCGGAACTCTCACCATCAGAAAAAGCCTATTTAAATGCTGTAGAAAAAGGAGATTATGCAAGTGTCAAGAAATCCCTAGAGGAAGCTGAAATTTATTTTAAAATCAATATTAATTGCATTGACCCTCTTGGAAGAACTGCTCTCCTAATTGCAATTGAAAATGAGAACTTGGAGCTCATTGAACTACTCTTGAGTTTTAATGTCTATGTCGGTGATGCTCTGTTACATGCAATCAGGAAAGAAGTCGTCGGAGCTGTTGAGCTGTTACTGAACCACAAAAAGCCCAGTGGAGAAAAACAGGTACATGCGAAAATGCTGTCTTTAATGTATTTTACTTATGGAAGGTTTCCATGGATGTTTACATTCCCCAAAATGTTAAGAAATGTAAGCATTAAAATCAGAACTATTATGACAAAAAACTAATGTTAAGTACACAGTTCATATTTTCCAATAGTTACCCACCACTGCCACCTGCATCTCTTACCCTGGCAAATGACCTTTAGTGAGGAACTAAAGCAAAACAAAGTAACCTATGTTGGCATCTCTTACACCAGAAACATTTCTACGTCATGCTCGACATACAATGTTGTTTGCGCTTAGTGTGTACTTGGTAGGTTTCCTGTTCTCTTTCACTTTTTAACATTCTACAATGGCATGCTAAATTCTTTTGATATTTTCCTGTTTAACCTGCTTACCTATTCTGCATGTTACTGTGAAAGTAAATTGCATTATCTAATTTTGATATCGTTTTTTAGCAAACTCTAGTGGATTCTTTTAAATTGAGACAAAAAAAGATTACTAGAAAATAACTGAATTCTGATTATAGATTTAATATAAAATTTATTAATGGCAAAGTATAAGCTATATACTAGTATAAAATAAATGAAAACGGCTCATAATGTTTTTTTTCTTTGCCTATTATCGCCAAGTTTTTACTTCTAAGAAAGTAGAGAAATCATAGACAGAAACAAATAAGGAATTTGTTTTTGTCTGTCTAGATCTTTCCTTCTGTTACTGACCTGTATCTAAATTGTCAATTTGATCCTTTTTCCTTTCACACTGAAGTCTTCTCTTCCCTGCATCATGTAACTGACTAAATGCAAAGACAGTTAATGTAATGTAGTGGCTCCAAATTTGTCTTTTAAAGTAAAATCTTATGAAACGTGTGTTATTACAGCTCTAGCAATTTCTGCTCTCTTTGATAATGTGCAAATTTCTATCTCTGTAAATGATAGACTGTTAGGAGGTGATAACAAATTTTTTTAAAGCAAGCTCTGCTTGCAGCTACTGTTATCTTTGCTTTACTGAAGGACTTTAATTAGAATCCTCACTATTATTAGAAGAAATTTGTGGCTGGGTGTCTCCTGAAAAGCTTTCCCTGTATTCTCAAAAGTCTGTGTTTTCTGATCCATTCTCATATTTCACCACCATTCATCCCCTTCCCCATACTTGAACTTTTATAAATAATACTTCACAATAACAATATTTCTCTGTTTATTGCTTTACTGACTTTTTGTTGTTTGTTTCATATCCAGGTGTTTAGGCATTACCCTTCTTATTGTATTGCTAAAACTTGATAAAAAATTTGCTTATTTCATCTGTCCTTTCAAATGTGTACGAACCTTGACATATGAAATATTATTTCCTAGATTTTCACCACTAAGGGAGTTCATGATACTTAGGAGTCACTAGAAGTCTGTTTTAATCTGTGTAAGTTTAGATGCTACTTACTCAGTCACCTTGTGACTTTAAAATTCCTTCTAGAATTATACCCCTAAAGTATTTGTATTTTATAATAACAATGGTTTATGTTGTACAATCTCTTGTTTTATGTCTATATAGGCAGCCATAGACAAATGTTGTGACTGTGATCTAAATCATTTTAGATTGCAACAAGTCGATAGAATGAAATTTCTAATTTCTATGAATGTGTTTTTCTCATATATTACTAAATAACCTTCTTTGTTCTATATGCTGGAGAACATTGGCAATACATTTTAATGTCTCTATAGTCAATGACATTTGTGCTGGCTAGGGTAATTCGGTGTTTGGAGAAGATATCTGCTATTATGAGAATGTTTGTTGGAAGGTGTTCAACTTTGAGCTAAACTCTTATCTCACAAGTAGGTCCTGGCTCCTTAGAGGCACTTGATCTGAACCCTGATTATCATAAAAGGCAGTAAAGTTTTGCAATCTGCTAAGAGTTTGAAATATCCTAGGCCAGGTATTTCTGGAAGATTTCTCTTACATTAGTTTTCTAGCCAAGCATTTTCCTTTTCTATTTGTACATTCTAGAATTCCTCTTCAGTGAAGGCACTAAGAAAAAACAAAAATTGTATCTTTTTGTTTGAACTTTTTAATTTTCAAAGAGCAAATCTAATCTACTTCTGAAATCCTGGTATTTTGTACAATTGAAGTGGGGTTGTTACAACATGAAATTTATATAGTGTACAACACACAAAAGATGTCCTTGAAGCTTAGGAGTGCAGACAAACTCCCTTAGAGTTTGGCTGTTTGTCTGTGATTTACTTAAATAATACAGCTCCTGAGTATAGCTAAATCTCTGGGAATAGGTTTCCATAAATCAGTGTTGCAAATATGCTTTAGACAGAAATTTTTTCTCTCCTAAATTGTAATTCTTGTAATCATTGAAAGCCATTTTGGATAGTATTATAATTTGCCTAATTTTAAGTCTCATGGATATCCCACAAAGATTCTGTGACACATTGCCATTAATTTTGTCAAGGTCATTGAAGTCAAGTGTTAAAACCTGGAAACGGTAATAACCAGGTGGACAAAATAAACAAAACTTGTCTTAAAATGAGTCAAGAAAGAAGATCTAATTTAAAAAAAAATACAAATCTGATTATTAAAACATTTACTTGGAACTTAAAATGTGTCAAATATAGGTTAGAATATATATTCTTCTTTTACAAATTTTTCGCATATTAATTTTTTTCTCTGGAAAAAGATACGGTGCTTAATGGCATCTTGAAATCATAAGGGCTTTGAGATTTCAGATTAATTTGTTTTCTCATACAGTATATGTACCAGGGGAAAATCTGAGAATGTTTACTATACCAGGCTTTCTGATGGGCAGTGGGGAGAAGATACTGTTCCTGTTCTCTTGTGCCTTAAGGTCTAATTGTGAGGAGAGACAGGAAAAATATCATGGGACTATGAATAAAGGTGATCACAATGGAAATGATGAAAGAGAATAAATCCTCAGGTAATTATGAATTTAAATGGACCGGATTTGGTAAATACAAAATGTTACTGGGCAGAGGGTATGAGGGAGCCAGAGAGGAGCCTGAAGAAGAAAGAGGAATACGGTTAAGGGTTTATACCTGGGAAAAGTTAACTCCATTAACTGAGGTAGATATTATGAGAAAAGGTTTGTGGGGCCTGATTGGATACACTCCATTTTGATTCATTGAAATTAACATCTAGGTGGTAATTAGAAATTCTGGACTTAAGAAAACGGTCTGGAATTGCTATATAAATGATAAAGAAGACACTGAAGCAAAGAAAATCATTTGTCTTTCTATCACTGACATTTTCTCTTCTTGGTCTTGTATATTTTTTAAATGTTTGTGATTGTTAGTATATCAAAAGATTTTCATACTGCAGTAACTCATGAAGATATTTAGATTTTGCCAGTTGGACATACATTATTAAATATTTCCCTCCATATTTAATATAGACCTTCGTAAATCAGGGTATTGAGTTCCTAGAGTTTTATTTTTACTATCAAAAAATAGAAAAAGAAATATTTAATTTCTTTTATGTAGTAGGCAGCATGGAGAACATGTGGTTCTTAATGCCAAGCAGAAAAACAAAACATTATATATTTTTACTAGGACTGCTACCTTGCTAGAATCATTACTCTGATATTCTCTGATGATTTTATTGAAATTTTCTTTAACCTTTTTAGTACCTTATTTCTCTATAGGAAATAACTGAGAGTGACTTATTAGCCCCCTTTTCAGTCAATTGATTGGTTACTTGACTTTTAATTATTCTAGCAGAACTTTTTCTTTGAGGTCTTCTAAGGCCAGATCCAACTTCAATCTTAGCTGCTTCAGTAAATGTTTATCAGAAACAGAACTTTCTTTTCCACTTTTCACATAGATAGTCTTCAGCATCATCAGAATCACTGGAAGGTTATGTTAAAGCAAAGACTGCCCTATCCTAAGAATCTCAGGTGCAGTGAGTCTGGTATGGGACTCTGGAATTGTATTTCTAACAAGTACCCAGGTCTTGAGACAACATTGAGAACAGCTGCTGGTCTTGAGACAACATTGAGAACAGCTGCCTTAAAGGATGTTGAAAGTTATAGAATACATACAGTAATACATTTTATGTTAGATGTGTTGAACTATCCTAGACTAACCTGGCCTTTAGGAGATTTCAATTAATTCTCTTAAGTACTAATGATTAAATTATACTTAATATATTAGAGTTTGCCAATTCCACTAATATATTTATTATTATTTATTATATTTATTATTATCTTTGGGTAAAAGATTTTGCTAAACATTACTTATATGTTCAATAATTAAGTTCCTAGAGTACCTCAATTGAAGAAATTTTGGTTTTAAAACTCTACTATAAAGAATACCAGATTTTATAATAGTAAGGGATCTTAGAGATCATCTAATATAATCACTTCATTTCATAAAGGAGAAAAAAGAAAGAGGAGCCCAGTGTGATTTAGCATTCGACCTAACAGGATCTATAAATTAATAGCTAGTAACTAACCTTGAGATAGTCTGAATGATGATAATAATAATTACAGCAACAATATTAATATTAGATGAAATTTATTGAACCTATCACTATGCTAGTAAATGTGATAAAAATTTTGTTTGCATTATCTCATTTAATCTTCACATTATCCAATGATGATAGGTGCTATTGTTCTCCCCATGTATAGATGGGGATATGACATCATTAAAAGGCTTAAGTGATATGTCCCAGATCATAAAACCAGGAAATATCAGTGCTGGAACTCAAGAGTCACAAAAAATGGCCGCTATGCTGTCTGACTCTAGCCACTGCACCAATTCGAATGGGAGTCATTTAAATCATTAGCTGATTTGAGTTAGATCAATTTAATAGAGCCTCTAGATCTACAGGCTGTAGATCTAGAGGCCATGTCTCTATTTGAATATTATAATGACATTTATAATTTAGTTACTCATTAAATACTAAGGGATAATGATGTCATTAGAAGCTGTGAAGTGCTAAGAAAGAGCAGAAATGAGTCATAGAAATGCTAACTTCTAGCCCTGTTCACCATTTCCGAACAGGACAAGTCTTTGAATCATTCTGAGCTTTGTTTTTCTTGGCTGTTAATCAGGATTATAGTATTAATTTACTTGATTCTTAAAATCTGATGGTGGTCAAATTCTATAAAAGTGTTTTATAAGGTAACATGTAATAACAGCATAATATATTATTATTATTGTATTATGCCATAATCTCTGTCTTCCTACCGACAAACAAATATACTAATAATATAACTTGCTGAAGTGAAGGATTGGCGATTGACAGAGCAAAGAAGAATTTAATTCATTTTACTCTTTTTCTATCTCAGTGCATGTAAAGAGTTAAAAAAATAGTTTCAGTATTTTTGCTAATACGATCTGTGGCTTTAGAAACAGCACCTATTAACTGATCAGAAAATAAAAGTCTGAAACAGGAGATTGGAATTAGCGTATGAATGCAGATATACTATTAACCCAATATATACCCTGCTGATTAAAAATAAAGAACATTATTTAGTTGATGTCATGGATGTTAATAAATATGGCCCTAGCTACTGGTAGATAGCTATGTTCTTTAAACAAATCTAAAATTTTCAGATCTAATCCATTTACTTTCTGCTTTAAAACTCAGATATTCTGAAAAAGTTTACTTTTAACTCTTGCATTCATTTTTTTTTTTAATTGGGCTTTGGAGAAGGTAATTTTGCCTTTTCCATTACTATAAACTATTATAGTACTATGGTGCCTATTAAATGATATTATGTACTAAGACGGCTTATATGCTCGAGTCTTTAGCACTGCCCTTTGAGAATGAAAACATTTCAACTTTCCTCAGTGGTTAACCATTTGGGATTTTAACCTTTTTGTTGTATTACCTCTTGGATATTGACAGTAAGTGAACCTAAATGTATGTGTAACTTTATTCTTAGGTACTATAAAAATTCAGAGAGAGTAAAAGTGAGAGAGAGGACAATTATAGTAAAGTATTAAAGATGTTGTCCCCTCAAAATCTTTATCCTATTGTGACACATACCTAGAGAAATTATCAATTATACTTTCTTTATAATTTCATATAAACTATTAATAGAAAAAATATTTATAATATTGCCTAAGTCTACTGTTACTATGAAAAAGCTGAAAATTATCCCCAAATATGATTCTTATAGTAAAGTAGTAACCAATATAAAGTATTTTTCTTAATAAGTACTTCAAATGTCTAAAAATTAAATTAAGCGTTATTATTTCACAGCAGGGAGTTTAAAAGATATTTCTACAAAGCATAGATTGTGTTTAGTCAGCAGGCAAATGGCAATCATGAGAGATCTTAATAATTCTGTCTTAAATGAAAGAATTTTAAAGACATGGACTATTGATGCACTATTAAAGTGATAAAGTAGCTTAAGCTAACGAGTCATTCTGACTCATAAAATAATATACTTTTTAAGCTCCTTAGTCAGACTAACATTTTGTTCTCTTTGGTCCTGTCCAAACTGTCCACAGAGACATTTGGTTCATGTGAAAAGGTTCTTGATATTTTGTCTTATCCAAAACATCTACGGAGACATTTGGTCCACACTGACTCACTTATCTCTCACCCCATGTGCCATGACCAGCTAGGCTACTGAAACAAGAAGAATTATCATTGGCAATACAGCCACAGCACAATTATTGGACTGATAAAACATGATAGAATTTTTTATGTATTAATCATCTAAACCAAAAGTACAAATTATGGGCTGTGGGAACCCAGGGATGTTTCCTAACTGTGGGCATTTTTGACAGGACCAGATATCAGGGACCATTCAGCATGTATCAAAGATGCTCATGGACATATGTGATAGGACAAATTTCAAGGACCTTTTGGGTTGGACCAATTGTCTCTATAGATGTTTTGAACAGAATCAAGTGTTTGATAATCTTTATTTTTCTTGAAAAACAACAAATTATAGAAAAAGTAATTTTTCTGAAATATTTCTCTTGCTCTTTTCTCTCAGCATACTACACTTATTATAAAATTCTACAAATACATCATTAAATATATTTGGAATCCAAAAGAGTAAAATTAAATAATAATAATAAAAGAACTTCAAGTAATAAAACAAAAACTGTAAGCATTTAGGCATTTTCATTCCACAGTAAGAAAATAAAAGACAAGGCCCTTATTCTCTGTTTTTGGACAGAGAAGCTAAGATAGGTAAGTCCCTTAGGACCGAAGAAATGAAATATAGTGAAAAGAGTTGAGAAACAGAAAGATATAAATCCTGTTTTATAATCTCATGTAAATTATTTAGTCTTTTGAGGCTTGACTGTCTCATAAATTTATGAGGGGGTTTATAGTTCCTCCTCACCAGGGAGATTCAGGATTAAACAAGTCAACACACTGAAGTGCCTAGCACTAAGAAAGCTGAGTATATGTAAGGCCCTTCACCTTAATCCTGTCTAAGCATTCTATATTTATTAATTTTAATTTAATTAAAAATGCATATGTGCATTGATGAGGCTAAATATTCCTGAAAACAAATGCATCATGATGTGTTAGAGCTATTTTGAAGAGTTAGTTTATAATAAAATAAGAGTGAAACTAATCTTTCAAATGTGAGCTTTTGTAAAAAGCTTTTATTGGGGTCATAGTTATTAAATATCCCCAATCCATTACAAATGTGATTAAATCTAAAAATAATAACATGATGTTTCAGTAAACACTATATATCAATTGAACTCTTTAATTATAATACTTCAAAAAATTAATCATCAAAAAATAACAGTGAGTCATTTAATAATTTCAATCAAATAGATAAGGTATTAATTGGGAATATTGAAAAATACATATTATGATAAGAATGTCTCATAAATCTTTTCAAAATGCCCTTTACTTTCAGCCTACCGTATTCACTTATTCTCTGATTAGAGGCAAAATAAGTAAAATTTTATCATTTTAACATCTAAAACACACGAAAAGGATTTATGAAGTATAGAATTTTAAATATTGTTTACAAAAACCAATTTTTCAAGGATTTAGAAGAAAGAGTGCTCTCGTTTTCATTACCACATTTATTCTTTATCCTATAATTTTCTGGATCGATTAACTTTTAGATATATTGATGTTCCAAGTCGCTATTTTTTTAATCACATGTTAGAAACACTTAACGACAATTCCAAATTGTGAGTTTTAGCCTTCTGAGAGAATGTTCACATCCACACAGAAAACTGTGGGTGGTTTTTGGAGGGTAAGAGAAATTCGTAGTTACCAGTTTATTAACAGGCTTTATAACTTATTTTTCCTTAAATGAGATCATGATAGATGAGTAGAGTGGGTTTAATTTTGCGCTCTCCCTATTCCCCTCACATTTGTAACCTAATTGTAACATTCCTTCTTAGTTTCTGGAACCTTCTAGGGAAAGTATGAAGATTTGTTTGAATTGGAGAAACAGTCTTAATTGTTAAGCAACGCTAGTATCATCAGATATAAATGAAAAATTTTAATACAATAATATCATGATGAAAAAATATAATGATGAATAAAGTATAAATTAGAAACAATTATTTAAACATTTATTTAGACTTTATATTATGTGTATTTTCCACTATTTAAAATATCAGAGAATACTTGATTAGTAGTATATTAAAGAATTTTCCTCAAAAACAATACATAATTTGAAAAAACAGGTTGATGTGTGTTGTAAATGTTTATTACATTTTACCAAGTGGTTGTAGTTCAAGAGATAATAATAAAAATTTTTAACAATAATTGAGCATTGCGCAATGTACCAGACATTCACTTAAGACTGCTTTAACAACCTTTGTGATAAGTTCTTTCATTATTGCTATTTTATGAAGAGAAGTTAACTTGCCCAAAGCCATCATCAGTAACAATAAATATAAAGTTAGAGTTATTTTTTGGAAGTCTTTAATTATACTGTTATAGCAATCAATAAAAGAGAGATAAATTTAAGAATCTTACACCCATTCAACAGACCAGTTGTTTTAGTATCCAAAAGTTAAATCTAAAATTTATTAGTATTTTTAAATTTAATTTCCCATTAACAGAAAAGTAAAAACCACAATTATAATTATCATATCTTCATTTTTATATTATGATGGTAACATTTACTTTCTCCTCCTTACATTTATAAATCATTCCAACTCTGTCAAAGCACTTTCACCATATTTAGGTCATTTGATCCTACGAGTAAAAAGGCAATGCTGTCATCTCTAAAAGTAAAGCTGGTGAAGGCTGTTCTGAAGGCCACAAACATAGATAGTGGATTTGCCAAGATCACCTGACTCCTCAGCTTTATCTCTCCAGCTTCTTTTAAGGTAACTGGTACACTTACATGCTCAGCTGTAGTCAATTCATAAAAGCCAACATCCAGACTCCCTACACTTATTAAGTAAGGGCCTTACTAACTTGCAGCCGTCATGTCTTAGCTTCTACTATTGGTTCCATATTTTGACTTTGCCTCTCCTCATTTTGATAGTCTGGCATTTTAGACTAGGATGTTTTTCATTAGGACATACTATCAATGTAATTAGTTGCATCTCTCGCTGCCAAAAAACGGATCCATATGAAGCTTGTGATTATCACCTCTGTTTAACAGGTGCTGTGACTGAGAAAAGCTCTTAGAGTGAATTTTCCACTGTAGCATAGAATTTTCAAAATAAATTTAAGTACTAATGATAATATGTAATAGTGTATTGCCATATTAGAATGATGAAACCTTGTTATGGGATTTCCATGTTTCCCATATTTTGAGTGTTCTGTCAAAGTGGATTGTGAGGATTCATGTCATTGTCCCCTACATTTCTGCCACCCATGCTCTATCCAACGTGGAGGACATAAAATAGTGCTGTATTTTACATAGTCCTAAGAGTCTCAGGCCACTTGAAAGTTACAACCAAGCTTGATAATATTTATTTATATTTAACATAAACTAAGATATTTTTTGCTTTATGGAGCCATTATTGGAATCTAAAACCATACGACTTGACACATTAACTTTTATTCATTCATGAAAATCTACATTCATTCATGGCAGCACACATTAAATAAACCTGATGAAGAAAAATATAAGACAGTAAAAATGAAGATTACCCTTGATATGATTGTTAACCTCTGAGAGCTTTGATTTATTTCAAGATTATCTCTGTAATAATTTAATAGTATGTATTCATTTGTGAATTTAAAATAAAATCATAAAATCAAAAGTACATGGAAAAGAGAAATCTATAAAACATGACAAAAATTGATAAAAATGATTTTATTTAACACTGAATAATAAATCAACAAATTATGCAATCTCCTATATTTCATATTCCATAGGGAAAGTAGCACTCTTTATTTTTCTTGAAACTGAATCCTTTTGGAAAAGCAATTTAGCAATGTTTAACAAAAACAAAATCAAAAATAAAAGCCATTCATATTTAATCACTCATTCTTTCATGTATTCAAAATGGAGGTGATTAAGTAAATTACAGTAAAATTTTAATAAAAATATTGTACGACCACCACAATGATATTTAAAAGACTTAAAATCTATCAAGGGATAAATAAATATCAAATAACAACTGAATTCTACATGGATTCATAAATAATTTTATAATTAATTTAAAACATGATGTGAATACTAAATTTCTTTAGAGAGCTAAGAGTTTGCATGTAGACAAGACATGAGCTTAAAAGTAAAGCAGATATTTAGCCTATATCTGAGCTTAAAAGTAAAGCAGATATTTAGCCTATACAAAACCTGATATGCATGGCATTTATTCCCATAGATTGGTGACTTATATTATTATATTCCCATAGATTGGTGACTTATATTATTCCCATAGATTGGTGACTTATATCTGAGCTTGAAAGTAAAGCAGATATTTAGCCTATACAAAACCTGATATGCATGGCATTTATTCCCATAGATTGGTTACTTATATTAACAAATTGGTACTTGGGCTACACTGAGCAATGTTGGGGAGGAAAAAAAGACTGATAAATTTGATTATTGAGATGAAATTAACATTAACAATCTTTGTAATAAGAATTTACACAATAACTAAAACCTGAAAAAATATTTGAAATGAATGATAGACCAAATAAGGTTAATATATTTAAGATATAACAAAAACAAACAAACAGACAAACAGATGAGCCCTTCCAGTCAAGGAACATAATATTCCAGTCTTTCAGAAACATTTCTAATTTCATGAAACTAGTATAACTTTGTTGTTAAAACCAGAAGAGAACAGTATGAGAAAGGAAAATTATAGCCTATCAAAAATATAAGTAAAAAAATCTTAAGCAATATATTTTTTTAAAATCTATTAATGTATTTCATTACTTTAGCGGATAGAAGAAAAGGAAATATATGGTTATCTCACTAGATGTAAAACTAAAAACAAAAAAAAGTAAAACCTAACATTTGATAAAATTTATATCTATCCATAATAGGGAAATTAAAAAAAAACTTTTCAAACCAGGAATTGAACAGACAAAAGATTTTCCTTAACTTGTTTACGAGAATCTACCTCAAACCTACATCTTATATAACTCTGAATAGTAAAATATTACAAATATTTATGTGAATATCAGTAAAAAAATAAGGATTCTCATTATTCTTCCTTCTATACAGCACTTTACTAGAGGTTCTATTTTGAACAAGAAAAAGTAAAAATAAAAAATACAAACACTGGAAGAGATTTTAAAAAAGTATATTCAAATAATGTGTCTACATAAAAACAAAATGTAATCTACAAGTTACTACAATTAAATAGAAAGTATATGAAATTCATGATATAAAACATTAATGTAGAAAACTCAAATGCATTTAGACAGTAATCAAAGTTGGTCCATATATTATTAACACTAACAAATTAGAACTTGTAATTATATATGAATATATAATTATATAAACTAATATATATATAGTATGTACTTATTAAAAACTACATTTTCAACAGTAACAAAAACATAAATTGTCTAGGATATATCTAACATAATATGTGCAGGAGTTTCAAGGAGAAAATTATAAATTATTATTAAAAGCTTCCTTATTTCTAACTGAAATCTGAGTCTCTCTTTCAGCATCCATCACAGCACTGGGCCTTGTTCCTCATTAGCTCTTTCATATCATTGTTCACTCTTCCTTTCTAATCCCCCACCACAGTTTAGTATTCTATACAATATTCACCACGTTTAAAGTTTTTGGACTCAAGTTTGTAGTCTCACTCCTCAACAATGGTCTTGTCTAAACTCTCTGGTTGTACACATGGATAATCTTAGAATTACCCTGACTTCTCAACCTATGTTCTCTCTTCCCAAACAATGATCTTTAACTCCACCATACCTCAACCACCTACTCCCATGGCCATACCAATAATTGTTATTATCTTTAATTATACTACCTCTAAGGTTACAATTTCTTTCCTGTTCAATTCACCTAGTACCTATACGCCAACCTTTTTCTTGAGTCCTCTTCCCCACTCCCCCCATGATATCATTTTCTTTATTAAAATCCAATAGTCCATCGTTGGTGCCACTCATCCACAGATATGTTTCCCTCACTCACTTTATTATCTGGTAAATTCCATCTCTGGTTTAGCCTGTACTCAGATATCCAGTGAGGGCTTAAGAAAAACATAATCATTTCAGCAACTTTCACTCTAAATGTTTGATCACTAATTTCTAGTGGTTATTTTGTGGTGCCCAACAATCCTACTACAGTTCCTGGGTACATATACTCTCCTAATTTTCTATGTGATGAGTTTATTTTTTTCTATTTCTTTCTTCAAATACCCAACAAATCTACAGTTTCTCTCCCCTCCTCTTTCTCAAGTGATACCCAAGTTTCCCATTTTACTAAGAAAATGGAATCAATCATGAGAGAAATTTCATATTCTTCCACCATCATAGCTACCAGCCTGCCTAAATATGTACCTCAGTATTCCAAGTTTTCATACCGTCCTTGTATTTCTCAATATTCTTTACTGGTCCTTCTTCATCTTTTCAACCTCTAAAATTTAACATATCAGAGGGGTCAAATTTCTACCTTCTCTTTTTTACCTATATTCATTTCTTACTTGCTAAGTGACATCCAGGCATATGGCTTTAAATACTACCTGTATGCTAATGACTCTGAAATGAATATCTCCAGATTTCCGATATCTCAAACTTAACATTGAAAAATAAAATCCTAATCTTTATTGTTTCCCAAAACCTCTTCTTCTAGAATGTTCTCCATCTGTCTAACCAGGTCATTTAGTCATCATTGACCTCTTCTTGTAATATTATATCTCACATCCAATATTCAATTCATTAGCAAATTCTTTTGGCTTTTTAAATAATATATCTAGTATTGGACTACTTCTCCAACACTCCGCTGCAGTTCGTTTCAGCCATCTAGATCTCTTGCGTTGATTATTGCAAGTGTTATTTGATTTTTTTTCCCTTTTCCACCTTTTTTACCCTTAGTCAAGTCTCAAAAACTATTATACTTGATAACTCTACTCCCATCAAATTGACCAAATGCCCTAATCATACTCATGCCTCAGGAATGGAGCACTTGATATTTTCTCTTCTAAGAATGTTCTGCCCTTAGCAATAAGCTTAATTTGCTCCTTAACTTTCTTCAACATCTTTTCAAGTGTCATCACATCAGTATAGGACAATGAACTTCCTTTCTTTATTTCTTCTTACTCCATTGTATTTTTCTTTATGGTCTTTATCATTTGACATTCATTCATTTGCTGTTTTATTCATCCACTTATTCATTCACATTGTGAGTCTTTCTCCTCCTCTCTTTCTAGAATGTAAGTTGAATAAAGGCAAGGATTTTGTCTGTTCTGTTCGTTGCTATATTATCCAAACTTTGAAAAGTGACCGCCATAAAAGGAGTACTCAAAAGTATTACTGAATGCTTGAAAGAATAAAAATTAGCTCTAAAGACTGTAATGAACATGAAGAGAAAAGCTAATGTGCAAGGAAGACATATATGATAGACATAGAATGAAAAGAACGCTGGGCTTCAGTTCGATCGCTAGGAAGGAATAGTATTCAAGGGATGAATAAATGAGACTAAGAAAGAGCAACCAGAGAAAATGATGATAGTGATGATGATAATTAAAATAATCATAATAGATTATGTTTTAGCAAATATGTAAACACTTTTATATTATTATTTTTAATTCATAAAAGGACCCTATGAGGTATAGACTATAATTATCTACACTTTACAGATAAGAAAATTAAAGTTTAGGGGGGTTAAATAATGTTTCCAAAGCTACAAATCGTTAGTGAAGCAGCCAATATCTGAGCCCATACGCTACCATCCATAGGAAATAGAGTCATGAAAGTCAACGGACTGGTGACTTTCAAAAAGGAAACAGTGATAAACATTGTCAAGCAAAATTAAAAATAGAATTACAGATCAGAATTAATATCTAGTTCTTACAAAATTAATTATAAACTCGGCCCATTAACTATATTTTAATAAATAAAAGATTTCAGTTAGATATCACTTAGTAGATTCTCCTTCAATATAAAAGATATAAAGAGAGATAATTTTTAAAATAAAAGTGAAGTCTGAACTAAATGATCTGGGAGTTAGTGATAATAATCTTCTAATTGCTTTAGTGATTAAACTTAACCCAAGCCAATGGTGATTTAAAGCTGCTATCTGTTTGATGTCTCCTTACGTCTTGAAATAAATGTCTCCAGTTTTTTATTCAAGATGCAAATAATATTTAATAGCTGTTATTTATGATATATCTATAGCAATATACATTAAAGAGCATGTGCCATTTTAGGAGATATACAGCTTAAATTTTCAATAACAAAAAGTACACTTCCAAACTTTGACATCTACACTTGCAAAACTGGCCCGCCAGGAAATTATTGTTTTTCCTCTTAGATGAATCAAGCATTATAATTGGGACTGTTTATGTGAGCAGAAACAGACCAATCTGGCAAGAATGAAAAAAAAAGTTTTCTATTCTTTCTCCTAATAATCTTAGGCTTGTCTCATAACCCTAGTACCTTCCTGTTATTTAGTGACTTAAAAATTACAATGTACTTTTACATTCAGTCTTCATCACAACTCTGTGAGATTTAACCTTGAGAAGTCTTTGTTATATATTTATTCAGTTCTTATTCCATAATAAGAAATATTTTGAATAAATGTCCACATTTCAAAATGGGAAATTGGAAAAGCAGAGAAGTTAACTGGCTTTTTCATTTTTACACTACTAAAAATGGTTGAATGCATATCTTCTTACCCTTGATGGCTGAGCTATTTCTAGGATCTCACAGCTGCTTTCCATATAAAACATATAGTCTATTGATTAAGAATTTAGACTCTGGAGTCAAGCTGCATGGATTTCCCTGTGACCACAGGCAAGCTATTTAATCTCTTTAAGGCCTGTTCTCCTCATTTGTAAAAAAAGGATAATAATAGCACCTAATTCCAAAAATGAGTTTGAGTGTTAACTAAGGAATTTAAAGCTCCTAGCATGGGCATGGCACATAGTAAATACCCCATACATGTTAGCTATTGCTTGTTTCACTATCATCAGACTTCGAGCATATTTGTATTAACAGTATCAATGAAGTAAAATGATTTTTGCCAGATTCTTGTTCATTTGATTCAAGTGTGTATCTTAGTTCTAAAATAAACTTGTCATCTGAGTTATCATAAAAGTATATTTACAACGTGCCTCATAACACTTATGCAGAAAAATACAGAGTATATTTGCTGATATTTTAATTCAAACTAGACTTTAAATAAGCTTATAATAAAATATATAGCTAATGCAATTTAAAATAAATATTAACTTTTAAAAAGTAAAAACTATTGATATATTATTCATATTTGTATTAGGTGTATCACTGATCCAAGCTTGAGTAAAATTGTATTTTGTATGAGAGCTCTTAAAGGAGATAAGAGAATCAGGAACTGAATAATATTCACTCTCCTTTCTCGCTTGTCTCACAAAATCTTTTTTTGAAAATGAAGATTTCTCTCTTCTTGTGAAAAAAAAAAATAATAATACCTTCCTCTTCCCTCCATTTGAAGAGAAAAAAATGGCAGCTTAATTACAGTTCAATTTTCATTAAAGGGCATTATTAAAATGATAAGATATGAGTGGGATTCTGAATGTTTGATAGAATTGCATAAGTGTGAAAGAATATGCACAAGCCAAGAAGAAAACTATGAATGGAAAGTTTGATTGTGGAATGATTGGGCCATAGGATTCATGTCAAAGAGAAGTTACAAAGCAGATTTTAATACACAGAGTTGGGCCCTGTCCATCAAATAAAGCAGTTAAGGTATAACTGTATTATACTAAGGACAGTATCCGATTGAGAATAGATTCTCAACAAGTGTTTAAAGAACCTCAAATAAGGAGCCTTTATGTAAATAAGTATGCTACGACTCTCCAACAGGACAAAATATACTTAATATTCGCATCACAGAAAGAACTTATAAATTAAAAATAAAATTATAAACAACCCAAAAGACAAATGGACAATTAAAAACAAGTGTATCAAAGAAGAAAATTTTAAAAGTCAGAAACATTTGATTATTTTTACTAATTAATAATCAAGAAGAGGCAAATTAAAACAATGAACTACAGTAGTTTTGTCCATCATATTGTCAAACGTAAGTAGCTGTGGAGACAGGCTCCTTCATTTGTCGAAAGCTAGAATATGAATTCATGGACCTTCCTCCAGATTGACACACAGCATTCATTCCAATTCAAATATTCAATAGCATCATAATATTTCATACATTTGTGCTGTTTCTTAATTTTTTACTGGTATTTTATTTCTAATCTTATTACATTGGGTAGACACTCTCAAATAATGGGGACCAATAATTGTGGGCATAAACATTTCAGTCTTATTTCTAATTTTAATAGAAAAAGCTTTCAGTCTTTATTATGAGGTTTTCTATTGGCATTTGGTAAATATTGTTCATCATATTTAGGAATAATGAGGATTTTATCAAATATTTTATGTATGGTATCACATTTAAAAACATAATTCACTGCAAAAATTGTAGTGAAAATATAATAATAATCAATGGAATTTACATTCAGAAATAAATGCTATTTTTACACTGTGTTTTATCCTTTCCATACATGGTTGGATTCAACTTTCTAACAATTATTCCAGTGGCCTCCTTTCTAGAGAATTTTTAACTTTATTTTTATTTTCCTTTTGATCTTTGTTTTTTGTAGAAGAGGATTCCTTACTTTGTTAACATCTAAGATTTTGGTTATTTATTGCTTATTTAAAAGTAAAGGAGAGAGAATTGCAACTAAGGAAATAAACATAAGTATAAAATAATGTAGAGGCCAAAACTAACAATAATTTATTATTACAATAATATGAATTGGCCAATTGCCCCTAATTAAAAGACAGAGGCCTATATACACATGAGCTTAATTAAGGAAGATCTATGTTCTTTATAAGAGACTCAGTAAAACAAAGTGTTATTTTGATTTTTTATTCTTTAACCTCAAACCCTCACCAGTTCCTAGGTTACAATGAGATAGTTCAAAACTAAATTCCAAATTATTATTGGACATTCTCTTTCCATTTGTCTCTTCAGATTCACCTCCTTACTTATCAACTATATTACTAACCTCCAGGCACAATACAAATAAACATTTGAGTTAACTCCAGATATTGCAAGATTCATTCTTCAACCTGTTTTTTCTTTCCTGTGTGATAGTGAAGTACTTAATATTGGGTTACAATATTTTCCAGAATATTTGCTACTATAGAATATATGGGTGATGTATCATCTGAATTCTAGTATCACCATGAATGCCTTTCTTTTACTTTAACAAAAAAATGATTATTTGGCTAGATGTAGATTCTCGAATCACATTATTTTACTAAAAATTGTCTATAGATCAATTGCACTGTCTTATAGCTCTTAATGAGGAAAGATGAGAAGCTTGATATTAGTTGTATTTCCATTGTTACTCACTTGTTCTATATATGGTGACTTTACATTTTTTTCTTGATTTGGAAGTTTGGGATATCAGCAGGATGTATCTAGTTATATATCATTGTTTTCATTATTTCAGCCAAAGACCTAATGAAACTTCTTAGTCTACAGACCTAACATTTCCTTAGAATAGGAAAATTTCATTTGCTGTTTATAAATCACTTTTTTGGTGAGCCTCTCTCCATCTGTTTTTAATTTTCTCCTTAAATATCACGTATTTACATATTGTCTTCAGTATTTTTCTCCAAATTTTTCCTTATAAAGTGTGTGTGTGTGTGTGTGTGTGTATGTGTGGTTGTGATCTATTTGCACTACTTGATATTCTAGGACATTTTAATCATAGAACATTCTATCTTTGAATGAAGGTATATATATTTTTTAACTCCAAAAATAAGATTTTTTTTTCAGAAAGTATAATTCTCTAATCGCCTCTCCTAGAAAACAACTTTCTAGTTAGTGCTTTCTATATAAAATTTTCATATGAGTCTTCCAATTTCAATTTAATCAGACTCGAAGAGCTTCTTAACATAGGGATGCTATAGAAAAAAGTCAAGGATATCTGTGAACTCGGATGGGAAAATTATGTCTTATTTTACTAACTTCTAGACTAAATATATAATTTCCTTCAATCATAAAAATAGACCAAAAAAGCAGTTTTGCTAGTAGTTCTTATGTGTTTGTCAATAGTAACAATAATAGATATTTTACTGCCATGTTAATATGTTACTGCATATCTGATATATTTATATGTTGATCATTACTTTAAAATTAGTCTAATTACCTGCCAGTAGATCTTTTT
>NW_011888852.1:6016904-6022431 GCF_000151845.1 Pteropus vampyrus | reverse complement strand
CAAACAGCAAGGAAAATCGCTTGAGATCTAGATAAAAAAGCTCTATAACTAGGGAGAGAAATAAGAAGTCTCCCTGCAATGGGAGGAGGTAGGATGGGGCAAGGACGAAAGGTTACAGAGTCCCGATTGTTTGAGTGGGACAGAGGCTGCATCAACGACAGCAGCAGCGGCACAAGCCTCTTAAAGGGACCATGTCCGCGAACGGACTTTTGCAGTGATGGACCTGTTCGCTCCAAGCACCAGCATCGGGTCTACTGCACAGGGAGTACCAGGGACTTACAGGAGGAGACTGAGTTGTCGGAGTGAGGGCTGAGTTGAGACTCGCTCTGTACAGAACTGCTGGAGGTATCCATTGTTCTCTGTTGAGCCCTTTCCCCTCCCAGTATACAGACTCAATGATGCCATGGCTGAAACATCATCAAACTGGTTAACAGAGGTCACTCCTCCCAGAGGAAACTCCGCCTCCCACAACTCACGGTCCTACCCAAGCCACATCTAGGTATATCCTAGGTATATCAGATGCCCCTTGCTGAGCAGCGCCTAGACTAACACTGGCGGCAGCTGGCCTTGATTTCTGGTGGCTTTTTGAGACAACTATAAGCACAGCATCTGTGGATTGCTTGCTGAATCTTAACAGGTGGCCCCAGAGGGGCATAAGCTGTGGCTAAATTTGGCCTGCAGCTGAACCCCTCTCAGGACTGTGCCACTGGACACCTACTTCACAAAGCCACACTAATAAGACCGAGAGACTTAGGAGCTTTGCTTAGTACATAGAAACAGACATGGAAAGGCAGCCAAAATAGGAAGACAAAGAAGCAGAAACCATATGAGAGAACAGAGAAGAGATCTAGAAATAATGGAATAAAGAAATCTAACAGATGCAGAGTTCAAAACACTGGTTATAAAGATAGTCAATGAACTTAGGGGAAGTGTAGATGAATTCAGTGAGAATTTTAAGAAAGAGATAAAAAAAAAACATAAAAATGGAACTAGAAATTATAAAAGGGAACCAGTCAGAAATGTAGAACACATTATCTGAGATGAAAAGTATATTAAGTGAAATAAAGAGTGAATAAAGAAGAGGATCAAATGAACTATATAGAGGATGGGAAAGCCAAGAACACTCAATCAGAATGGCAAGAAAAAAGAATCTAACACTATAATAATAATTTAAGAAGCCTAAAAGACACTATTAAATGTAAAATTATCCTTGTTTAGGGGTACTAGAACAAAACCAAGACATTGAAGAGCTATTTGAATAAATAAGGATGGAAAACTTACCTAACCTGATGAAGGAAATAGACATAAAACCCTAGGAAGCCCAGATAGTCCTAAAAACTAGGAACCTAAAGAAGCCCACACCAAGACACATCATAATTTAAATAC
This sequence comes from Pteropus vampyrus, assembly GCF_000151845.1. Classification (NCBI taxonomy): domain Eukaryota; kingdom Metazoa; phylum Chordata; class Mammalia; order Chiroptera; family Pteropodidae; genus Pteropus; species Pteropus vampyrus. The sequence goes on along the minus strand of NW_011888852.1, from coordinate 6,021,045 downwards.
CAAAGCTTAAAGACAAAGAGAGAATCTTAAAAACAGCAAGAGAAAAGCAGTTGCTTACAAGGGAGCACCCATAAGACTGGCAGCTGATTTCTCAAAAGAAACTATGCAGGAAAGAAGGGCTTGGCATGAAATATTCAATGTGATGAAAACCCAGGATCTACAACTGAGAATACTTTATCCAGCAAAGCTATCATTTAGAGTCAAAGGACAGATAAAGATCTTCCCAGACAAAAATTAGCTAAGAGAATTTATCAATACCAAGCAAGTATTACAGGAAATGTTGGAGGGACTTCTTTAACAAGAAAAAAACATGTATCAAAAAGAGGAACAAAGAATGGTAATAACTACATTCCTATCAACAAGTATCTCAAATGGAAAAGAACCGAGTGCTCCAACCAAAAGATAGAGTGACTGAAGGAATAAGAAAACAAGACCACTACATATGCTGCCTACAAGATACTCACTTCTATGTATGTATATATATTTATATATATAAATTTCTAGTTTTAAATACTGATATTAAATTAATTTTTATATATAACTTTAAATTGAAACTCCCTTATGTTAGTTTGAATTAGAAAGTCAAACAGTTGTAATTTATAAGAGAGGTAAATTTAGTATTTTTGAACTGGAGTTTTAAAAAATCTAGATTTTGATACATTAGATAAAAAGCATTGAAGCTAAAAGCAAAATGAAATAAAGAATTCAACAAATTTTTATTGAAGCACTTGAAAAAAGCCTCATAAATTTTCCATTGCTGTGCTATCAACTGGAATATAAAAAAGGTTTTTGGATTAGAGAAATTTCATGTTTCAGGGAATATTTTTCATATAATAGAGATTATAAGAGACTTTCACAAGATAATAAAAGTAATTAAGATTAGAGCCAGGTTAGGATATGGATCTACTTAGTTTTAAAAATTTAAGACACACCAAATAATATCACATAAGTAAATTTCTTTTACTCAGTTTATACTACTCACTTTAATAAGTGCTGAATTTAAGGGAGTGGGTACTCTTAAACTGAATGAATTTCACTACAGGTTGAATTTCTCTTCTCAAATTTTATACTTTAGTATTAATAGTTCCATATTTTAGTGTATTTTAGTGATAAAGAGACATTTTAACAATTGTGTAAAATATCACACTCTAGATTTAAAATATATGTGTCAGATTGGTGCTGAGTGACTTCAAATTAAAGCATTTGGATAAATTCTGAGAAAATTAATCAGAGTATAAGTTAATAAATTCCTTGTGTATGTCAGTCATCTTTAATGCTATGTGACATGAAAACAATTCAGTTAGTAATGTGACTAATTTTATAATAAGGTTGAGAAAAAGGCATTGAATAAATATTCATTCATAAAGTTTGGACACAATAAAAATTGGAGCAACTTTCCAATAATGCAATATAAAAAACAAGAACATTTATTTGACTTCAGGATCCTCTTATAATTACTTCTTCTACTTAGTTATCATTACTGAGTAAAGTATGTGACTCAATCACCTGAAATTTATTTTTTAAAAAATAGTTGTGTGTGTGTTGTTTATTAGTAATGACAGTATATATATTTTTAAGCATATATGTTTGCCTGGGTGCAATACTTTATGTCTATAGCTTTTACTTCTGCTAAAATAAGAATAGTGTGATTTTTATCTGCAGAGTTATGCTCATGACATTGACATCCGTCCTTAAATACAATAAATAGCAAAGTAGCAAACAACAAAATTTTATGTCAAAATATTTTCTAAGTAATAGTTACTGAGTAATCCTGTGACCTATTTATTTTAGTGTAAGGAAAACGTGCTCTTCACTTGTGACACTGGAATGACAAATTGAAAAAGTTGCATATTGAAGGTACTGAATAAGGCAAATAAAAGGAATTAAGGTAAAAAATAGATAGGTTTGAAAATGAAACATGAAAAAGAGGGGAGCAAGACCATCTTCTGTATTTTCTAAAATTTTCCAAGGTCAAATACCTTATATTTTAGACTTATTTAGATTTCTGAGTAGATAGTAAAATTTCTGGAAAGGTAGTAAAGTTCATAATAAACTGAAAAATTTCTCAGCTGCAGGAGTTGAGCAAACAGAAGTCTCTGAGTCACAGCATTTTGCCATCCTCTTAATGACTTCAGGATTGCCACCTCCCATGGCAGGATATGGTTTGAGATGGCAATCTGACCTACAAGGTCCATAAGGAATACCCCTTTACCAATCCTAATTCATAGCCATCCAAAAGATAGAAGAGAGAGGAAGAGTCATTGGCCTTAATTGGATTTGGGAATCTCTGAAAGTCCCATTTCAGTGCTAGAACTTGCAAATGGTCATTAAAACCTTCTGCAATGGAACTTTCTATTTTTTTTGTTCCATTTATGTTCAGTTTTTCCTCCTAGACAAGTGGACATTAGGGAAACTGAAATCCAAACTCAAAGACATCTTAGAGCATCTGGACTAGACTCTCTTTTCCTCCAGCACTTTCACTTTGAGTTGTTGTACTCCATGCTTCTGCTTTTCTACTCTCTGTCTGGCCTATTTGACAGGACATAATCACAACCTTGACTTTTCCAGTGCTACAACTCTACTTCTGGCTGCAATAGTTACTGGCCATCTTTATCTGTGTCTAACCATTCTAATTTTTAATTCAATCATCAAAATATGCAAGAGATGCTAATATTTAGAAATTAACTCATTACACTTCTGGTTAAATTCTTCTATGACACCACCAATTTCTACAAAACTAATGCAACTCAAAATCTTCCCTAATCTTGCCTAATTTATATTGAGGCATTTTACAATTACTTATCTCTATATAACTTATACTCTAAAACAAGTATTTTCTGTGAATACATCTTTCATATTTTCTTCTTGTTGCCGTCATTTTCCTATAACTTTACTATATCACTGGTTCTTAAGAGCTAAAAACTGAAGGGTCTCTTTTATCCTACACTGTTTTACCTTCTGTGATTGCCTTTGCCATCTGAGCTTGATTTAATTGTTAATTGGAAAGCTTAGAACTCTGATTTCATGTCTTCATTCCATAGAAGTGTCAATCACCTAGACACAGTAAAAATTAATATATTATAGTATGGAATACACATTATCTGTGAGGGACTACTATGTAAAAAAAGAATATCAGCCCAAATATTCTAACATTTCTAAAAGAACAGTTTGAATCTGCAGTTTTTTGCTCCCAATATGTCAACTGTTTGCTAATTGTTAAGGAATATAAAATGTTGCAGAAGGCCAAGTTCTTGTTAACACTGAAAAAAAAGTTATAGTTAGCAAATAATTCTCTTCTATGGTATACAGCAGATTTTTACAGTTAATATTTTATTCTAACTCTATTAATCCACTGTAAGGAATATAAAGCAGAAAAATTACCCTGAGATTTTGGCAAGTACAGTAGTCTCCCCTTATCCACGAAGGATACATTCCAAGACTCCTAGTGGATGCCTGAAACCACAGACAGTACCAAACCCTATATATACAATGTTTTTTCCTATACATGCATACCTATGATAAAGTTTAATCTATAATTTAGGCATGGTAGGAGATTATCAATAATAACTAATAATAAAATAGAACAGTTATAACAGAATATTGTAATAAAAATTATGTGAATGTGGTCTTTTTTTGTCAAAATACCTTATTGTACTGTTTGTACAGTGTGGATATGCTGGACAAAGAAGTGATTTACTTTCTGAGTTAGGATGAACAGGGACAGCGTGAGTTTTCATCACGTTACTGAAAACAGCACCTAATGTAAAACATACAAATTTTTTTCTGGAATTTTCCATTTAATATTTTTTGACTTCAGTTAACCACAGATAATTGAAACTGCAGGAAAAGAAACTGCAGGTAAGAGGGAATTATTATATTTGGAAAAATTGCAGAGATATTAAAATTTGTTGATCATTGGATGTGACATTAAAAAAGGTTGTTTCTCATATACTATCAAGGATACTGACCAAAAAAAATGACATAGATAATAGAGGCTCTCTTCATCCCTCTGGCAACCAAATCAAAGTTGTGACAGAAACAAAGAACAAACAGCAAGGAAAATCGCTTGAGATCTAGATAAAAAAGCTCTATAACTAGGGAGAGAAATAAGAAGTCTCCCTGCAATGGGAGGAGGTAGGAT
>NW_011888852.1:6001347-6013169 GCF_000151845.1 Pteropus vampyrus | reverse complement strand
GGAAATAAACTCATAGATACAGAGAATATTTTGAGAGCTATTAGATGAGAGAGGGATAGTGGGGGACAAAAAAATGGCAAACGGATTAAGAGGTACAAATGAATAGTTGCAGAATAGATATGGAGATGTAGATTGTAGCATGAAGAAGATGGTTAATAATGTAGTAAATATGTAAGGAGGAAGAAGGGTACTAGATTAGGAGTGATCACTTTGTGAGTTATGTTGGATATTTGATCACTATGCTATACAACTGAAAATGGTATATTATTTTATGCCAACTACAAATGAAAAAACTCATTGAATTGTACAATGTAAATACAAGCAACTAATTGTCTATTATATTTCAATAAGCTGGAAAAAATAAAAAACAAAATCAAAAAAAGGTAAAAAAAGAAAAACACTTGTTTCTTATTTTTCAGTGTATTTTACACAATACTATTATGGTGTTGGATTTTAATAAATTAGTAAACATTTGAATTAATTTGGTTGAGAGATTTAGATTGTGCGTTCTAGTAGTCTGTCAAATATGGCAGTTATCTCTTTGTGAATATAGATTATTTCATCTTTGTTTTTCTTAATTTTCAGTCTAATGCAGTGTCATACAACAGATTCAATAAATATTTGTTGATTGAAGTATGAATATATTGTTGAATTTCAAAGAATTATAAGTCATGATAGTATTTTAAGAAAGGCGATTGTCTGAAGAAATTCATATTTTGGAACAATAATCTTTGCTGTAGAGGAGGAAAGAATTGAAGGTTCTCAATGCCTGTACTTTTCTCATAATTTAGAATGGTTTCTATTTTATAGTAATACCTTTTATAAAATCTTAGTGGCCCCTTGCTATTTTACTAAAGCTTCCATTCTATTAGTTGTTTACATATAAAGCCTTTTATTCCACAGTTCCTCCCATCTCTCTCTTCATTTTCAGAACATAAAAATAATTGATAAATAATACATTTTTCTGCCTTTGTATTGATCTTAGATTAACTATTACATACATTTAATACTCATCATCTGTCCTTTTCTCAGTTCTGCATCATTTCATCCCCTAGTAGATTCTACAGGAAGGCCATGTGAGCATAGCATTACCTGAATCCTTGCATATTTAAAACTAGTTTTTCTAAATGAACTCAGATGTGCTAGGAAAATGCAACTTATACAAACTGACCCTATAACTGATAGAAAGGCCAAACAGACTAATTTTCGTATAATAATTAGGAAAAGTTACTGAATAAATATCCCAAGCACTGATGATTTTACGGGGTAATTTTTTAATTAAATTTATTTAGGTAACATTGATTAATAAAATTATATATGTTTCAACTGTACAAATCAATAATACATCATATGTATATTGCATTGTATGTTCACCACCCAAAGTTAAGTTTCCTGTAGTCACTATATATTTGACCTTCTTTACTCTTATCTACTTGCCCCACTCCACCCCTTCCCTCTGGTAACAGCTAAACTATTGTCCATGTTCATGAGTCTCTGTCTTGTTCATTTGTTGCTTTCAGTTTTATATTCTACATATATTGATATCATATAGTTAATTTTTTCTGTCTGACTTATTTCACTTTGCATGATAATCTCAAGATCCATCCATGTTATCACGAATGGCAATATTTCATCTTTTCTTATGGCTGAGTAATATTACATTGTAGATATGTACCACATCTTCTATATACAATCACCTATCAAAGGGCACTTCAGTTGTTTCCATGTCTTAGTCACTGTGAATAATGCTGCTATGAACATCAAGGTGCATATAACTTTTTGAATAAATGTTTTCAAATTTGGAGGGACATATCCAGAAGAGAGATTTCTTGGTCATATGGTAATTCTATTCTAAATTTTTTGAGGAACCTCCATACTGTTCTCTATAGTGGCTGTATCAATTTACACACCCACCAGCAGTATATGAGGGTTCTTTTTTACTTACAATCTTTCCAACACTTTTTATTAGTCATCCTGTTGATGATAGCTATTCTAACAGGTGTGAAGTAGTATCTCATTGTGGTTTTGTTTTACATTTCCTTAATAGATAGTGAAGTTGAGCATTTTTTAATTTCTGTTGGCCATTTGTATATCTTCCTGGAAGAAGTGTCTATTTAGGCCCTTTGCCCATTTTTAATTGGATTGCTTGTTTTTTTGTTGTTGAGTTGTATGAGTTCTTTGTATATTTGTGATATTAGCCCTTTATCAGAGACGTTATTTGTAAATATCTTCTCCCATTCAGATGGTTGCATCTGTCTTTCCGATGATTTCTTCTGCTGTGCAAAAGCTTTTTAGTTTGACAAAGGGTAATTTTGAATTTACAAAGATCAGATAATTTCAATGGTACTTATTTATTCCACAGTATTAAAAATAGAAAGATCACAATTTGGATTCTTCAAGTAGTTGACAATGAGATGTTATTTTCTAAAAATGACTTATTGGAAAATAACAACTTTGAAAGTAAAAAGAACAAAAGCAGGATTGAGAGGGGCAAGCCATTAGACCATAATGCAGACTTGATAAAAGCTTCTGCCCATGGAAATAAAGCTCAGAGGAAAATCATTAGAGTGGCCATAGCTAGACCCTTGTCTAGCCTGGTTGTTCAGTCATTGTCCTAGGCTCCAAAGTTGAAGAAGAACGTGAAGGGGTGAAAAGCTGGAGGCTGTTAGTGGCCTGTACTTGTGCAGATAGGCAGCTAGTCTTTTCTTGAAGGAAGATCTGAGGGGCATATCTCCCTGTCTTCCACGAAAGGAGAACATCCATATTCTCTTTATGAAGTAAGCATAACTCTGATACTAAAACTTGATGAAGATGGCAAAGTAAAGATTATAAATCAATCTCATTATGAGCATTGATACAAAAAAATCTAAATAAAAATATTAGCTATATTAAAATTATTATGCATTTGAACAAATGGGATTTATTTCAGGAAATTCATAATGTTTTAACATTAAGAAATTTATTAATATACTTTGCCATACTTTTAGGAGTAAGAAGAACAAGTTTGATTGATTACCTCTATAGAAGAAGAAAAGACCTAAGACAAAATTCAACACCCATTACTGTTAAAAAATAAATAAAACAATTCAAAATGACTGCTTGATATGATGAATAGCATAAATAAGTACATAGCTAGATTGATAGATAATTGGCAATGCCAAGTATAATTTCTAGTGGGCATGAAAATTAGTATAACTACTTAAGAAAACTATTTGACCCAAAAATTCCATTTCTAGATACAAGATTAACAGACATAAACAAAAATGTATGTAGGAGCAATATTCTTAATAACCTCAGACTTGTAACCACACAGATGTTATCAATAATAGAATGATAAACAAATTGTGCTATATTCATAAATCTAAATATTATGCAGAATTAAATTAAAAATCATTTCTACTGATAAAATAATGTATTTTAAAGAGCTAATGTTGAACAAAGAAAGCTAGACTTAAAAAGTTCATACTCTTTAATTTATACCAAGTTCATACTCTTTAATTTATACCAAGATACGAGAAAGTAATCTATGATAATAGTTAGATTTATGACTACAAAATATAGTGACTGTGAGGTGACAAGAAGGCGATACCTGAGATGCAGGCACTTTTTAAAATTTTATCTGGAATGTGTCACACAGGTGTGTTCACATTTAAAAAGCTGTCAACTGTACATTAATATTTGTACATTTTATTGTATTATGTTATACCTCAATAAGTTCAAATTAATAATTAAAACAATAACAAAATATATTGAATAAAATAAAGGACAGATTCATGGGTCCACAGTAATACCCAATAATAAAAAGGAGTAGAGGGCAAAATTTTATGTATAGAAGAATGAAAGTTAGTAAATGTAGAAGCAATGATAAAATAAGAAAATCTCCAATTTTTAAACATCATGTAATAATTGATTCAGTCATGTGATTAGTACTCAATAACAGAAAAAATTTTAAGTGTTTTTGTTTTCTTATTATTTTTTAATGGAATGAAATAGGCCCCAACACCTGCCCTCTGGGACCTGGATATAATCTAATGTGTGCCTGCTCACTGGATGCTCAGAGTCCCAGCACACTCCTAAGGAACAAACAGATCCCAATGTTTAGTGGTGTATGACCAGCTGAGCAATAGGCAGTTAATGGTAAAGACAACATATAATTTGTTGATTAATTTACAAAATATTTTAGAGTAAGAGGAAACTCCAAAATAATTAAAATTAAATAATTATAAAATTAAATAATTTTGACTAATAAATTATTGTTTATTTTAGTGGTCCTATACAGTAGTTCCATTTAAAAATGATTTTCAAAAATAAAAATTACTGCAAAAAATAAAATTAGAGGTGTTCATATATTTAAAAAATTATAAATTCATAATGATTTATTTAGTATTAAAACTTATAAACAATATTTATTCTTATTTATTCTCACATATTTTAATCAATTATTTAATATATCTTTATTTAACATAATGACAGATAGGTATTTTTTTTCTGAAAAATGCATGCTTTTCAATATGTTCATATTATATTATGTTTTTATAAAACTTCTTGAAAAATTCTTCAAATTTTTATTTGATAGTTAATAAAATGTTGACAATTTTAAAAGGCATAGATTTCTATGCCTTTTAAATTGTATCTGTATGGGGTATATACATTTATTATAAGAACTTATTTACTTAAAGTTTTGTTTTCCCTAAATGTCTGCCATAGAAAATACTTATAGTTAAAGATTACCTCTTGTTCAGTTTTGATTAATGTATTTTTTCTTTTTGTAATAAATATATTATTAAATTTTCCATTAATGCTATCTTTAAAATAGACTACTTAAAAAATAAAGATGTATGTATTGAATGTGCTTGAATGTAAAAGACTATTTCAACAGCCACTTAGGTTCCTCTAATATTTATAAGCACATTTAAAAAATAGTGTTTGTTACTATCTTCATTATCAACTAACTGCATATATTTCAAATAGATAATTTTATCCTTTTAATCCTTATATAGTGTTTCTGATAAAATAAATGGATATTTTAAATGGCCAGATGGATTAAAAACATACAGGTTTTATTATTCACTTATAAAGCTTACACCTCTACTTAAAAGTAGTATGATTAAAGTTTCATATGAGTATTGGTTTTCTCTACATGGTTGTTTTCTTTTTGATCCTGTTGTGGTTTCCTTCATATTTTACTAGCAGCATATTTTAATATAACATGTGTCATCATTTTTTTCTGCCATGCCTGCTAAACTTATCCTTATGTAGCTTTTATTTTCATAGATGCCACTATGACTTTTTGCCAGCAGGAATAAATATTAAACCAAATATCGTAAATCATCATGGTGTAGCTCATACAGGCTTGGGTGTCAGACAGGTGGACCTCGGCTTAAAGAGCAGGCCTTTCACTTACTTGCTGAGTGTCCTCATCTATAATATGTGAATAACAAATGGTAGAGGTTAATGTGTCTAGCAGATACTTACTAAATAGTGCCTATTATATTATTTTCCTCATTACTGTTCCTGGAGTATAATTCAAAAGAAATTGTACATAAACACACAGATGACCTGATTCACTGGGGAACATAAAACAATGATATTAACAAAGCAGCACCTCTTATCTTGAAAATATACCATAGAGGGATAGTGAAACCAAAAAGCATGAAGCTAGTCCTCTTTTGTTCTGCTACCATTTTTAATCATATATCGGATGTTAGGAATGCAGGAGATAAAATACAAATTTAAAAAAAAAAAACTGAAGAATTAAAAGACTTCTATTGCAGAGGAAATCTTAGTTTTAAAACAAATCACTAACTATTTTTTCAATGTATTACTTGATTATTTATGAAGTCAACATCTCTGGGAAAGAAAAGTAGATTGTCAGTCAGAAAAATAAGTTGGGAGCAAGAAAGATTGTAATCAAATAAAGAGTTTCCATAGCCACTTATTTTAAGATTTCGTAAATCAAATATCAGTATAACTATACTTCAGGTCAAGATGGCAGAGTAGGTAGATGCTGTGTTCACCTCCTCCCATGACTTCATCAAAATTACAATTAAATTATAAAACAATTACCCTGGAGAACCATCTGAAGACTAGCTAAATGGAACTCCTATAACTAAGGATATAAAGAAGAGGCAATATCAAGACTGATAGGAGAGGCCGAGATGCAAAATGGCTGGTCCCTATTATCAACTCATGTGGCAGTTGAGAATTGGGAGAAATATTTCTGCTGTCAAGGTAACCTCTGAGGAATGAGAAGTCCCAGCATTACACCAGGCTCCCCAGCTCAGTGCTGGGAAGAGGAGACCCCACATTTGGCTGTGAAAATCAGCAGGAACTCTATCCAGGTGAGAGGGAGGGCTACTGTAGACCCAGGTGTCCTCTTAAAGAGCTCAAGCACAGACTCACTTGCTCACAAACACTCGCTCTAAGCTCCAGTCTAGGGATAGCAGCTTGAAAAACACCAAGAACATGTGGGGAGAAACTGAATTGTGTCGCTTCAGAATGAGGGCTGTGAGGGCAGCCACCATTGTTCTTGTGTTGACCCTTCCTCCAATACAGCCTGAAGGTACAGGCAGGCAGAAACCAAGTCTGAACCTGCATTATCTTGGTGAACACCACTTGCCCCACCCTGGTGACTCCCTGAGACCCCACCCTACCTAACTCGCATACTCTCCAAGCCTCTTTTAGTTACCGTTCCCCATAGGCAGCTGGCCTCAGCCCTTGCTGAAGACTTTCCTTAAAATTCTCAAAGATCCAGGGGCCCCAGACAGGCAGCGGCTGACCTCAGCATGCCAATCTCTTCTGAGCCTTTTGCTGAGTGGCCCCAGTCCCAGTACTAGTGGCAGCCCACTTCGGTTCATAGCGTTGCCTTTCGCACATGCCTCTAGGATCAACACAAGCAGCTACCCACCTCAAATCACTTTCTGCTCTAGCCAGAGGATCCTGAGTAGGACACAGATTGTGGCAGACCTAGGTCAGCACGAGAGACATTCCCAAGAGTCCCCAGAACCAAGGCACCCGATGGCCAGTTTCAGACCACAATGGAGCACCATCTGATTAGTTCCACAAATGGCACACCAAAAGGGTTGACTCGGCAGGCACCAGAGCCCCACTAAGGTAAATTCTGCTCTGTGGGGTTAGCTCCCCTTCACAGCAGCTCTTCTACTGTGGTCCTGACCAGTCATTACAGCCAGTCAAGGTTCAACTACAACAAGCGGTCATATACAATCCACATAATTCACAGTCCTAGAGCATCCGGCTCAGGTGACCAGGAAAGACTGTGCCCCTGGGCCCCACAGGACACCTACTATATAAGGCCACCCTGCCAAGACTGGGAGACATAGCAGATCTACCTAATACATAGAGGAAAAAAAAAAAAAAAAAACACAGGGAGGCAGCCAAAATGAGAAAACAAAGAAAAATTTTCCAAATGAAAGAACAGGTGAAAACTCCAGCAAAAGAACTAAACAAAATGGAAGTACACAATCTACCAGATGCAGAGGTCAAAACAATGGTTTAAGGATGCTTAATGAATTTAGGGGAAGAATAGATGAACTCAGTGAGGACTTCACAAAGACCTAGTGAGCATAAAAAAAGGACATAGAAACCTAAAAAAAAAAAAAAAAAAGAATCAATCAGAAATGAAGAATACAATAAGTGAAGTGAAGAATACACTAAAAGGAATGAACAAAAGACTAGATGGAGCAGAGGATTGAATCAGTGACTTGGAAGACACAGTAGCTCAAAACACCCAATCAGAATAGCAAAAAGAAAAAAATAATTTTAAAAATGAGGATTGTTCAAGGGACCTCTGGGACATGAAGTATGCCAATATCCACATCATAGAGGCACTGCCAGGGGGAAGAGAGAGAGCAAGAAATTGAACACCTATTTGGAGAAATAATAATGAAAAACTTTTCTAACCTGGTGAAGAAAATAGACATATACGTCCAGGAAGCATAGAGGGTCCCAAACAAAATGAAACCAAACAGGCTCACAAGATATATCATAAATAGTTAAAATGCCAAAGGTTAAAGACATAGAATCCTAAAATCAGCAAGAGAAACGTAATTAGTTACTTACAATGGAGCGCCTATAAGATTGTCAGCTGATTTCTCAACAGAAACTTTGCAGGCCAGAAGAGATTGGCTTGAAATAGTCAAAGTGATTAAAACCAAGGACCTACAACCAAAACGCCTCTATTCAGCAAGGCTATCATTCGGAATCAAAGGAAAAATAAAAAGCTCACAGGCAAGAAAAAGCTAAACAAATTTATCACCACCATATCAGTCTTATAAGAAATGTTAAAGGAACTTTTTAAAGAAGAAGGAACCAAAAAAAAAAGAACATAAATATGAATAATAAAATGGCAATAACTACATACTATCAATAATCACTTTAAATTTAAATAGATTAAATGTGCCAATCAAAAGACATAGGATGGCTGAATTAATAAGAAAACAAGACCCTTACATATGCTGTCTACAAGAGACTTCAGATCACCACACACACACACACATACTGAAAGTAAAGGAATGAAAAAAGATATTTCATGCAAATAAAAAAGGAAAAAAAAGCTGAGGTAGCAATATTTATATCAGACAAAATAGACTTTAAAACAAAGACTATAACAAAGGACAAAGATAGTTCATAATGATACACTTTGTACACTTAATCTTTTTGAATATTGTTAAAGTGCCTCATCTGAAGTATTACTGGAGATAATAGTAAACAGTTTTTTGAGACTATTTATACTTGAAAATTAAAAAACCCAATGACAGTAATTTTATATTTGTAAAGGACTGGGTATCACATTTATATCATTTATGTGAATTTTCAACAACTCAGTTGGTTGCATTATACAAACATTCCTTAACTGTTCAAATTGTAAATGGTGAAAAATGAACGTTAATGAATGTTTCACTATGAGAAGTTTTACAAAGAAACATAGATAGTGACATTATTTAAATTTAAAAATGATTGCATAAGATACTGGAATTCAGATTAAAGAAAGAATAAAGTTATTTTTTCTCTAATTTTCTCTTGTTTTTTGGGGAGAAGAAAAAGTCATATCTCTCCTGTAAAAGACTGGCAAAATTTATGAACCTTGTTCAACATTGCGATGGCACGCTGTTTGAAATTCACAGGCTTGAACAAATGGATAAATATTCATCACTTCTGTTTTTCTCTTTTTTCTAGGTGCCTCCCATACTCCTTGACAAGCAGTTCTCTGAATTTACTCCGGACATTACACCAATCATTTTGGCAGCTCACACTAATAATTATGAGATAATAAAACTTTTAGTTCAGAAAGGAGTCTCAGTGCCCAGACCCCATGAGGTCCGCTGTAACTGCGTTGAATGCGTCTCCAGTTCAGATGTGGATAGCCTCCGCCACTCACGCTCCAGACTCAACATTTACAAGGCCTTGGCCAGCCCCTCTCTCATTGCACTATCAAGCGAAGATCCTTTTCTCACAGCTTTTCAGTTAAGTTGGGAGCTTCAGGAATTGAGCAAGGTGGAAAATGAATTCAAGTCAGAGTATGAGGAGCTGTCACGACAGTGTAAACAATTTGCTAAGGACCTACTGGATCAGACAAGAAGTTCTAGAGAACTAGAAATTATTCTTAATTATCGAGATGACAATAGTCTCATAGAAGAACAAAGTGGAAATGACCTTGCAAGACTAAAATTGGCGATTAAGTACCGTCAGAAAGAGGTGAGTGTTGCCAGACTTTATCCATAAAAATGCTATAGCATTTAATCATAGTGCAGTAAACTGGTACTCGAAAATTAGGTTTAGATTTTAAAGCATTTCTTTTTAACTATAAGCAGATGATATTTATTGCTTGATATTTATTAGCCATATCAATTATTTTGAAATACTTTGAAAGTGGTAATAAGTGGTTTAATAATTGGTGGTGGTTTTGGTATCTCTGTTAAAATGGACATATTTACTTTGACATAATGAAAAAACTAATAGATTTTTAGAATCTCCAGACAGAGTTCTGGTACTCTCATTTATGTCTTGTTACTATAGAGGGTCACTAAGATCTCTGTGAGTTTCAGTTTTCTCCTGTGCTTAATGGATTTAATATTTATAACATTTGATTATATACCTATATTTATTTATACATATAAAATATTTCCGTCGCAAATTTGTAGAAAGGGTAAACTGTATGGATGTGTATGAAGGCTCTTAATGAATTTTAAGGTATTACATTAATAAAATACATTAGGAATTATTAATAAAGTAAAAGACTTTAGTCCAAGAGCAGATAAAAATATTAGAACTTCTCTCATGTCTGGCTTAGTCTCTTGATTTATTAGTTTTAAGAAGTTAAGGAAGTTAATAACAAGAGAGTAATAAATTTCTCATGAAAATTCATGGATTTGAAGTATGAAATAAGGAAATTCAAATCTATTACACTTATCCAGCAGAGTTGTGTTTTTGTTTCCATTGCTGTTTGATTGGAGTGAGTACTCAAAAAACTGTTTACTTTTATCTCCAGAAAATATTGGTTCTCTGATCATTCTTAAATTATAGTAATTATTAATTCCAGAACAACAATTGAGGGAGAAAAAAACTATATGAGATTAAAAAAAAAAAAAGAAGAAGAAAATTAGACTGAATAAAAGAATGTATTCAATTTCTTTTGAACTTGGCCCTGATTATTTCTCATTAGCCCTGTATGCTTTGTCTATTGTTACTTACTAAATATTTAAGATTCAAGATACCTAAATTTGTTTCCTCACGTTTTTCCTATACTTCTTTGGCCAGTTGTCACGGGAGACTGAAATTAGTTGAAAGAAGATTTTCTCCTAACAAGGAAGAAAACACCTTTTTTTGTGTTTATTGTCACTGATTCTAAAATCACCCACTCTAGTTTGAGCCATGTCAACAGTATCAACTTCACTGATTAGAGATTCTAAAGTACAAAATATGAAAATTAAAAGCAATTATATGTATTAGCACTGATAAAATTATGTAGGATATTGACATGGCCTCAGAATTTCGGCCTGGCCTTAAATATCTATTATTAACATAATATTACACTTTTATTTATTTAGTTTTCTTTGGGGATGAGGATGTAAGGGATTGACACAATGATTACAAAGTCTTCTCTTATGATATTCTCCTGTGAATGGAGAGTAGAATAAAATTCCCAAGATGTTCAATCCATGAAATGAAACAAAGAACACAGTAGCTAGCAGCTAGATATACTCTCGTTTCACTTTTATACTCTCTGCAGTTAGTGAATCAACTCAGCCCTATTTTATACCTACTCTGATTTTGGTCTTGATATCATAACTGATTTGACTTTGCCTTTGGCCATAATGACTTATGAAAACATCAAAACAAAATATTCATAAATTCTTTTAACATACTCTCATAACCAAATGCTACAGATGATATTTAATCAACTGAAGCTGCCAAATTCTTGTTATAGGATTGTCCAAGGCAAAAAAATTAATATAAATTTATTGCATATTAACATGTTTACATTTTTACTAAAAAAAATATTTTTATATATTTTATTTATTCATTCATTTCTTTATTCATTGACTCTTTGAACATACATTTTATAGGACACATTCCAGGCTACATGCACGACATTTAAGATTTTGTGGCTTTGCCCTTGTAGAGCTCATAGTCTGTTACTGGGAGACGCTAAAATGTTAACAACCTGTGAGGTCAGTATGATCCCATTTTAAAGGAGACAAAGCAGAAACTCAAAGGATTGTTTGTCTAATATCACATACCTAGTTAGTAGGAATGACTATTTTTAGTGATTCAGAAACAAAACAGAGAGCACTATATTTTTT
>NW_011888852.1:5986892-6001297 GCF_000151845.1 Pteropus vampyrus | reverse complement strand
AAGTGGAAAGTGAATCTTAGACAGTTATGGTAAGTGTTTGGGTGGCTAGTGATTTGAATCATCAAGGGCCCACCTAAAATCTTGCTCTGTTGTGTGTGTGTGTGTGTGTGTGTGTGTGTGTGTGTGTGTGTGTGTGTGTGTGTGTATTACTCTCTACCTCATAAGTTATTTGTGAAGATGGTGCATAATAATGCAAATCCAAAGTTTAGCATACTTCATGGCCTGTTTGCCCATGGAAGAGTAGCTATGTATTATTATTAGTTATTACTATTGTCAAAAAACATAATTTAACCAAGAAAATTTGAATATTGAGTTGGCTGTATTAAGTGATTCATGATTGATTTGAAAGTGAAAAATTTCTTATAAAACATAAAATAGAAAATCTTAAGTTTAAATTAGTTATAAAACAGTTTTTATTTGATACTGATTTAAATAAATACAAATGAAAAGATTAAGCAATTTTTTTCAAAGCATAGTTTTTTATTCACCAAAATGTGTATATTCACAAGATAAGCAATTCTTTCCAATGTAGCTTTTGTCACAGAAGCAAAAGCTGCACAAAACATTAGGATAATGCTATCTTTGAAAACTTTTACTATGTATTGGACTTCTTTTCTTGGATCTCAAAAGAATTACTCTTTTGCATAAAACTGGTACTTCTGACTCTATGATGACTAACAAAAAGGGCTAGCAATAAGATCTGCTATTTTCCATTATTCAGATGCAATTATTTAGTTTGTCAATGATGAAGAATTATTTCTTTTGTTTCTTTTGCAAAAATGTTTACATTTAAATTTGAGAGTTATTTTTCTTAGAGATATTACTTAATGTCCCAGATTTTCTCCATCACTCATTGCTAAATGAAATTAAGAATTACCAGTTTTTGAAATTATGGATTTAACAGCTTATCCCAACCCACATATTCCTGAAAACTACAAAAAACAAGTTTATCTTTTGGAAATTTATGAAACAGAAACATTATTGTTCTCAAGAAATATTTGATGGTTTGAGATATAATATAAACTCCTACTGTGTTTTCTTATAAATTATACGTATGAGAGGAAGCTTTTTAACTTATCCTTATCCCTATTTTCTTTTGATCCTATGAAGCATATTCACATTGGATCTTTTGCTAATTATCTTTCGTTTGAATTCTTGGAAACAAAAACATACAGTAAAAGTCTCTAAGATTTATAATGCCTGTGCTATAACTTAGTGACTTGTAATTCTGAAGCTGCATTTTTAAGCTGTTTATAGTACTTCCTTACAGCAGTCTGAACTGACTAAGATATCCATAAAATCATGAAAAATCATAAATTATTGTCTTAAGCCACTAAGTTTTACAGTACAGATAATTGTCAATCACCAAAGCCTGGCAACCTCATTTTCAGTTATATTTCTTAATGTTTCCCAATCATTTTCCTCCCTTCCGGCCTTACGCTTCATGCTCCTTTTTTGAAGTAGTCTTAGACTAGTGTGCCTCATCCAGTGTTCCTGCATCCATGGTTCCAATCTTGACTCATCCAAATTCACACTACACTCCAGAATTTTTAATATGTAAGTATTTCTCATATTAAATTTTTATTAAAATAGAATAAACTTTACTATATTATTTTTATTGTGGCAAAATATAGATAACGATAAATTTACTATCTTAACCATTTTAAGTATACAATTTAGTGGCATTAAATACGTTCACATTGCTGGGTAACCATCTCCACTATCCATCTTCAAAACTTTTTCATCTTCTTAAACTGAAACTGCAGACCCATTAAACAATAACTCCACCTTCTCTTACCTCCCTAGCCCCTGGAAACAAGTATTCTACTTTCTGTCTCTAAAAGCTTTATTATTCTAGATATTTTATATAAGTGGAATTATACAATATCTGTCATTTTGTGTCTACCTTATATCTCTTGCCATAACGTCAAAGTTCACTCACATTGTGGCATGTATCAAAATTTCATTCTTTTTAAGACTGAATAATATTCCATGGTATGTGTATTTTACATTGTGTTTATCCCTTCTTCTGTTGAAGGACATTTGAGTTGTTTACACCTTTTGGCTATTATGAATAATGCTGCTATATTGTGTCATTTTAAAACACTAACTGGTTCCCTATCCTTTACTTTGTAGATCCTATAAGATAAAACCCAAGCTTCTTAACAAAATGTATCATAGCCTGACCCTGACTTACTCCCTAGTTTCATGCCTTCAACTTTCATTTTGTGTTCAGCAAGTCCAGTTGGCTAGTATTTCTTCTACAGTATGCTCTGTGAATGCTACCTCTACATTTTCTTGTTATTTTATTACCTTGAAATACAACAATTACCGCTGGCTAGATACTACTCACACTTTAAGACAATAAGATTGATACTTCAGAAAGGTTCCCACATTCCCTCCCTCAGACTGGATTTGCATTCTCTCTTCTATGTCTGGAGCATGCTTGTTTACCACATTATTTTATAGTTAATTGTGTATATGTATCTCCACATCATGAAACTGGGAGCTCATTGAAACCAGAAGCTCTGATTTTTATTTTGGCATGTTTAGCATAGTGGTAGCAGTGGTATGATAGTATGAGCTCAACAAATATTTTTAGAGCTAATAATATTTCTCTTCAAGTCAAACATGTCATTTTTGTAATACTTCGATGTAGCCTTTCTAAAGGATTTTATGTTGCAGAATAACTTGATTACTGATGAGGAGAAAGGAGCAAAGCTTTGTGTATAATTTTTATGGACTGCCCTCTATGTATATAACCCTGATAAATGCTATAGAAAGAGACAAAAGAAACAATAGATAGTTCCCTTTGGGGTGGGTGAAGGAAAGAGCTACTTAAATGATATTTAAGAAAACATCAAAAATACAGTTTTTCGGTACAAGTTTACTTTTTGTTAATTTAATTAAAGAATTTATTTTTTAACATAAAATAAAATGTAATAATTTTGATTATTTCCATCTTTTTCCTTTATACATTTTTACTTTTATCTGTTTTAACAAACATTGCTGTAAATATTATTCACATAGCATCAATAATGTAATACAGTTTAGGTGCCAAAAAACCTATAATAACTATTAAAATATAACTGATATGTTGTATTGAGCCATTTTATTTTTTCCTTTCCTATGTATTTCTCATTTTTTTTCCATTCCAGTTTTACTTACTGTTTTATCATTTCTTCATGGGCTACTGGTTGCTGATACACCTCTGGCTAAGACTTTGGTTCTAGAGGCAGAGTTTTAAGTTTTGTAGCTTTCTCTGTTGAGAAAAAAATAGTCACTATCCCAGAACACATAAGCAACACTGGCCTTTAAGATAAGGCCAACAATCCACCTTCTAAGTGGTGACTGTGTGGATTGAGTATCTTAGAATCTTCACAAACTATTTCAGAAAGAGCAATGAATGAATATGCAAGAAAATCAATTAATCAAGGAAATTGAAGAACAAAAATACCTAAAAATAATACTAATAATATTCCAATTAGTTGGAATTTAAATGACATTTTTTCTTTATAATAATCAGATTGCATGAAAATCATTGGCTGAAAATCTAACATATTATGTATTACCCGCTTTTTAAACAAAATACACAGAACATAATTAACATTTTTTTATAATTTAAACTTTGAAATAAACCTCAGTTATTATACTCTGTGGTCTAGTTGTAAGTTTAGGATTTTAAGCACTGATATTAATAGCTACTTTGGCCTATGTGAAATTACAGCAGAAATCTACTCTTTCACAGTTTTAAAGTCTCTCTCCTCATTATTAGGCATCCCACTATCAGTTCTTAATAGTATCAATACAGCTGTTTTTTTATATTAACTTATTTTAATCAATTTCAGATAAAGCAACCCTATAACTACATTAAAGTATTACAAAAATAGAATATTTGACTTGAACAGAAATAGGAGTGCCACAAACATTTGTTGAGCTCATATCACATATCTTGGAGAAGGATGGGAAAAACTATTTACTTGAGGGCCTGTGGACTCCTTTATAAATATAATGCATAAGATTAAATGCCTGAATACTGTGACATTTATTCAACTTGTCTAAGACCTTTTTTTTTTTTTTTTTACTTTCTTGGATTTCAGATTGTTCAAGGTTGTCTTACAAATAACTTGTATTTTAAATGAATTTGCTTGTGTGTGTTTGGAGGTGTGTATACAAATGTATATGATGCCATGTTATGAAAATGTTTAAGCCTTTTGAAAATTAAACTATTATTAATCTAAACAATGCAGAACTATTTGTACAGACTCATAAGAAGGATGTATATAAATTTTAATTAATTTAACCAAACATTTACCAACTTGGGAACAGTAGGGGAAATGTTGCTAATATTTAGAGAATAATTTAATTGCAAGCAAAATACAATGAATTTTTTAACCAATGATATTAAATTAATTTAAGGACTTGCTGTAAACCAAATCACCTAGTTAAGTAGTGATCCTTATTTATGCTCTAATAGTTCATGAAATCTTTCACCAAGTTTTCATACAAAATATGTTGCCATTGTTGTGGTTTGAACTGCTTTTGTAAAAGGCAATCAAAAATTAGTAGAAAGGTCTCTATAAGCAAATAATTTAGAGATATTTGGGGAGAGGTGGTGAGAGGTTATTGGCAGCAATATTTAACATATAAAATAATGTTTTTTGTGGTAATAACAATTTCAGGCTTTGCTAAAGAATTTGAACATTTTTTTTCCCTTCAACCAGTGGGAAATATTCAATCAGGGAAGTAACAATAATAAATCTGTAAAACTATTAACTCTGATGGCATTAATAAGTTATTTTATTTTTAGCATGTTACTTCCACCATGTTATGTAGGTCTCACTTTCACCATCTGTACAAAAAAGTTATAGGAGACCCTATCTCCAAAATCCTTTTATTTTAATATTATATTGAAGGCAATTTTAATACAGTAATCAGGTAGAATGTTTTGATGGGATGAATTGTGTTCTTCCCCCCAAATTCATACACCGAAGCACTGGGATTTATTTAATGGGATGAATTGTGTTCCCCCCAAATTCATACACTGAAGCATTGACCTCCAGTATGAATGTATTTGGACATAGGGCCTTTAAAGAGGTAACTGATTTAAAATTAGAGAATTAAAGTGGACCCTAATCTAATTACAATGTTGTCCTTATAAGAAGAAGAAATTTGGGCATACAAAGAGATACCAGGACACACACATACACAGAAGAAAGACCAGGTGAGAACACAGTGAGAAGCCAAAGAGAATTGCCCCAGAAGAAAATAAATATACCCACATCTTAATCTTGGACTTCTAGCCTCCAAAACTGAGAGAAAATAATTTTCAGTTATTTAAGCCTCTCAGTTTGTGTTCATTTTTTATGGCAGCTCTAACAAACATGTAAATGTATTAATAGTTTTTTCTTAAATTCCATAGTAATATATGTATTTTCATTATAGTTTATGCATTGCTCACAACCCATTCTTATATAATTCCAGTTGCTACCTTATGCAATTAATGTTATTATTTATTTTTAAAAAACTGAAAGGAAAAATATGGTAAACATAAGGAAAAATATTTGAAGAAATTAATTTCTTGAAAAAAATCAATTAACCTCTGAGAAAAATAGTCTTGTACTAAAGATGGAAGATCCTGAAAACCAATTTAAGATGAAAGTCAAGCAAAGAATCAAGGCAAACTCGAGACTTTGGGTGTAAATCTAATTTTAATTGTATTTTTAAAGCAATATTTTTTCTTAAGAAAATATTATCAAATTAAATTTTTAAATATATAAAATAATTATACTCTGCAACCAAGGGGATTTATTCCAGGGATGCAAGGCTGATTCAACATTCTAAATCAATTAATGTAATCCATTACATCAACTAAAAAAGAAAAATCACATGATTATATCAATGGATGCAGAAAGTACTTGAAAAAATCCAACACCCACTCATGATAAAAATTATCAATAAACTAGGAATAGAGGGGAGCTTCCTTGAGTTAATAAAGAATATCTACAAGTAAACCTGCAGCTAACATCATAAAGATGAGAAACATGAAGCTTTCTCCTAAGGTCAAATACAAGGGGAAGATATCCCTTCTTACCACTCTTTTTCAACATTGTGCTGGAAATTATAGCTAATGCAGTAAGACAAGAATAGGAAATGAAATGTGTACCAATTGGGAAAGAATAAATAAAACCGTCTTTGTTTGCAGTTGATGTGATTGTCTATGTAGAAAATCTGGAAAAAAAAAATCCATATTTAAAAAGCTCCTGATACTAATAAGTGATTTTAGCAAGGATGCAGGATTCAAGGTTAATATATAAAATCAATTTATTTCCTATATGTTAACAATGAACAAGGAGAATTTCAATTTAAAAGTACAATACCATTTATATTACTACTCCCACAAATGAAATACTTAGGTATAAATCTAACAAAATACATACAAGATCTATTTTAGGAAAACTACAAAACTGTGAGGAATAAAATCAAAAAAATGCTAAACAGAGATGTTCATGGATGGGAAGATTTAACACCATCAAGGTATCAGTTCTTCCTAACTTGATCTACAGATTCAGTGCAATCCCAATCAAAACCCTAGAGTTATTTTGTATATATTGTAAAACTAGTTAAGTTTATAAGGATAGACAAAAGACCGAGAATGGCAAACACAATATGAAGGAGAACAAAATTGGAGGCTGGTATTACTTAATGTGAGGACTTATTGTACACCTACAGTAATCAATGTTGTACACCTACAGTAATCAACACTTCAATGTTGATGAACAAATAGGTCAACGAAACTGAATGGAGACCCCAGAAATAGATCCCCATAAATATAGTCAACTGAACTTTGACAAAGAAGCTAAGGCAAGTCAATGGAACAAAGATAGTCTTTTCAACAAATGCTGCTGGAGCAACATGGTCCACATTCCTAAAAAAAAAAAAAAAAGAAGAAGAATCTAGACCAGAACTTATACCTTTCATAAAAATTAACTCAAAATAGATCATAGACCTAAATGTAAAATTATAAAACTAAAACTCGTAATATATAACATAGAAAAAAAGTTAGATGACCTTGGGTATAGCAACAACTTTTTAGAGACAACAAAAGTATAATCCATGATAGGAAAGATCGATAAATTGAACTTTATTAAAATTAATCTACTCTGTGAAAAAAAAAAAAAAACAAAAGAATGAGAAGACAAGTCACTGACTAGAAGAAAACATTTGCAAAAGACACATTTGATAAAGAACTGTTATCTAAAATATACAAAGAACTCTTAAAACTCAACAATAAGAAAACAAACAACCCAGTTTAAAAATCAGCCAAAGACCTTAACTAACACTTCACTGAAGAAGATATACAGATGGCAAATAAGCATATCAAAAGATGCTCCACATCATATGTCATCAGAGGAATGCAAATTAAAACAACAATGAGATACCACTACACACCTAATAGAATGGCTAAAATCCAGAACAAGGGCAACACGCATTGCTGGTGACGATGTGGAGCCACAGGAACTCTCATTCATTGCTGGTGGGAATGCAAAATGGTACAGTCACTTTGGAAGATGGTTTGATGGTTCCTTACAAAAGTAAGCATATCTTGCAATACAATCCAGCAATTGTGTTTCTTGATATTTACCTAAAGGAGTTAAAAACTTGTCTACAAAAATCCTACACAAGAATGCATATAACAGCTTTACTCATAATTACCAAAACTTGGAAGCTACCATATGTCCTTCTGTAGGTGAATGATAAATAAACTGCAGTACATCCAGACAAAAGAATATTAATCAGAACTAAAATGAAATAAGCTATCAAAGCATGAAAAAAAACACACAGAGGAAACTTAATATTACTAAGTGAAAGAAGCCAACCTGAAAAAGTTGCCTTTGACATTCTATAAAAGGCAAAACTTGGAAAATAAAAAGATCAGTGGCCACCAGGGTTTAGGAGTGGGAGGAAGAATATGAAAGCAAAGCACAGAGGACTTTTAAAGCAGTACAAATTCTCATGTGATACTTATACATTTGTATAAACCCATAGAAAGCACAAAACCAAGAGTGAATGCTAATTAGGCTGTCAACATTAGGTGTCATGATTTGTGACTTTAATTTCATCAGTTGTAACAAATGTACCACTCCAGTGGGCAATGTTGATAATGAGGGAAGCTCTGCATGTGTGGGGCAGGAAGTATATGGGAACTCTCTGTACTTTCTTTTCAATTTGCTGTGAACCTAAAATTGCTCTAAAAATTAAAGTATCTTTTAATCAAGCTTTTTAAAGAAAATGTCTTACCAAATAATGCTAGAGACTATATCTTGTGTGTCAATAAGAAATAGAATTCTTACTTTATTCTCCTTAACATCTCCTTCCCAAAATCCTGAATCCTTGTCTCAGTGAGATTAGTAAATGGTGTCCTTAAAATAAATTCATTTAGCATGTATCCTATAATTCATAATAAGCTTAGTATACAATAAGAGGTAGCCTTGGTTTTATTTTATTTGGCTTCCATATTCACTCACCTTTTTCTCAACTAAAGCCATCTGTAGGTGACAACCTGAGAAAGTCCCTTCTATAGAGATGTATGTAATTCTGATATTATCTATGATTGAATGAGAATGTTTTTTCATTACTGAAATTTTTTTAAATGTCAAGAAGTATAGAGTGGGGAAGGTTCAAACTTATGTTATTGAATTTTACCTTTTTGCTTATTGTAAGTAGTAAAAAAAAAGGAGAAAAAATGAATTAATGTTTCCTTTATAGCATCTGCTTTATACCAGTTTCTTCCAAAAGTTCCAATAGATTTCCAAAGTTTATATGTATACTTGAATATTTTATGAAACAGGTTAGTATTCTTCACTATTTATTGTTCACTATTTTTTGCATAAATTCTTTATGACAATAGAAATAAATTTGATCTTTTATGAATGAATGATATGTAGATATAGTCATTAGCCTTCCTTATGTCTCCCTGTACTTCTGTTTTAACTTTAAATGTGACTAGGTGCATAAAGTCTATTGGGTATTTCAAATTTTCTTCAAAAACACTTGATTCACATATTTTAACTTAAATAATTATTTTAGGGAAAATCTATGTATATTCGACTTTGACTGCACTATGTAAAAGGAGAGGATGCTGAAGAAACAGGGCAGAATTAGGATTAAGAGAAAAGCAGGGACTCTTTACTTGTATGATTCTATGGCCAGAATGGGTTGTAAATTGAATCACAAGGGAAAAAAATGTATTTTTACAGTCCTTAACCTCACCATTTACTTCTTTCTTCAGTGACTTCTGGTTGGAAGATCAGTCCCTTAATGGTAGCTTGCTCTTGTTAAACTCTCCTCCAGATGTCATTCACTCATATATTCATTTAAACATTCACCAAGTTAACCTTCCAAGGATTCATTTAACAAGAAGTTATTGAATGTTCCTATATTCCAGACATTTTCGAATTAATTTTATTTGAAAATGTAAAGTTTCATGTGGAATTTTGAGCCTTGTCAGAAAGTTTGAAAAGGACCTCTTGCAACATCTGGGCCACTAGTCTGTGCTCACAATGATGATACTAATAACTTAACCAGTTCTACCTGAGAATTCTAATTATAGGTGTAGAAGACTAAAACAATCAAACAAACAAACCCACTTACATAGTACTTAGTATGTACTGAGAAATTTTTTAAACACTTTATAAATTCTTATGTTTTTAATCCTTACAACAGCCATAAGTTCTACTTTTATTATCATATTATTTGAGAGGTGTGGAAGCTGAGTCTCAAAAAAGCAAAATACGACCTTGCCCAATATCAAAGAGCTAACAAGTGACAGACTGAGGATTCCATATCCTTGGGATCCCCAGTGCATGTTCCAACCACTACACACACTGCCCTTCAATGATTATCAGTATGTTGAGCTATTTCTTGACACTCCCAGAAATGTATAGCTTAATGACTCTTTATTTCTTTATTATTTTGATTGTAGTATTACATGTATTATTGTTAAGTACAAACCCGAAAAATAGATTAACATAGGAAAAATGTCATCTCACAAAATAAGGCCTATGATTCTTTCTTAGTTGTAAGGTGAATATTCACTAATATAGCCTGAAAGAATTGGTAGTCCTCCTTTATCTGTGGTTTCTCCTTCCAAGGTTTCAGTTACCTATATTCAACCATGGTCTGAAAATATATAATAGAACATTTCAGAAATAAACAATTCATAAATTTTAAATTGTGTTCCATTCTGAGATGCGTGATAAAATACTACACTATCTCCCACAAGATGTGAATCATCCCTTTGTCCAGCATGTCCATGCTGCAGTTAGTCACTTAGTTGCTGTCTCAGTAATGATATTATTGACCAAAATTAAGTTTAGACTACAATAAAGAATAAAAAGCATTTATTTGAGCAGAAAGAGTTGCAATCTAGGAGACACAGATTCAGGTAGCACCCTAAACTGTCCTCTAAGGAAGACAAAATAAGACAGAATTTATAAAGGTAAAAACCAGAAGCTGGAACAAAGGGAACTTTTCTTATTGGCTACTTAACATGATGTGATGGCTAATTCAAAAAGGATTGATCAAGTCCAGGTGACGAAACTCTGAGGTAAGCATCGATATGGGAAGCATGGGGTGCAGGGGGCAAGTTTTACAATGGACTACTATAGCAAGCACTAAAGTTTAAAAGTCCAAACCTGGCTTGGGTGGGAACATGCCTAAGTCTGACTCTCTTAAAGACCTCCTGACTCCATTTTAGGATACCTTTCTATTAGTGACTCCATGTTTGGATATTTGGGTTCACAAGATCACCTGCTGTAGTATCACAGTGCTTGTGTTCAAGTCATAATTGCTCAAAAGCAGAAGAATAGTTATGCTGGTGATTCTGACATGCCAAAGAGAAGCTGTAAAGTGCTTCTTTTAAGTGAAAAAGTACTGTATAATATATTTGAAAGACGGAGAGAGAAACCAAATTTGTATAACAGTTATTACGGTATATTATCATACTTGTATTTTATTATCAGTTATTATTGTTAATCTCTTATTATGCCTAATTTATAAAATAAATTTTATCATAGGTATGTATGTATAGAAAAAACAGTATATATAGGACTTGGTACTATCCACAGTTCCAGGTGTTCACTGGGGGTCTTTGAATATATATCCCAGGAATAAGAGAGTCTACGGTATACATAAATTGCCTTTGTACATTCAAAATTAAATGGAGAAAATTATTTGCCTTTAGTTTTATTAATTATTGCAATATGGCTATTATATATATTTTTTTCTAATCTACATGAAAAAAAAAAAAAAAAACTCGGTAAAACCCCTTGAAGCCACATGATCATTGATTGCCAACACTGTTTCTATACTATTTCTGTTCGGTTATAGAAGTGTAGTTTTTATATTTGTTAAAAAATATTTCAATGGCTGAGGTAAATTTATAACTGTTTTCAGTTGTGGAGACCTGTACATAAACTTAACAAGATATAAGTCATGCTGATATTGGTATTAAATGGAAGTCTTGTTCCATTTCTGTGCTTTAGGTAACAACTGATCTTTGATACTAAAATGTAATTTCTTTAAGAATAAATTGTGTTGGCAATAAAACCAATGATTAATATAGTATTACATGTAGTATATAAAATTTTCTAAAACATTTAACGTATCACCATATAAATTGCCTCTATTCCTAGAACATTATGATGATTAATTATAAGTCTCCACGTGAATCTCCTCTGTTCGAAATACCTTTCTCTAATCTTTAACTGATTTATTCATACTTGTTAAGATGATACCAATTCTCTGTACAAAAGAAAAAAAATTAAAAAATGTGAAATGCCTTTAAATTCTACTTTATTTTTTTAAAATTTTACTTTCTTTCTCACTTTGTCTTCTTTTTTTCCAAAATTAAACTTTACTTTTGTAACCAGAAAATATTCTATTTCCATGTTTTTTTTTTTTAATTTGATTTCACATATTTAAGAGTCAATTTAGGTTTTTCTGATATCAGGAAATGATTCCTGCTCCTCCTTCCCTAGAGCTTATATATATATAAATATATATATAAATAATTTAGAATTACAAATGAAATGTCTAAATACATGCTTAATGTATAAAATTCAAATGTTTTAAATGCATAGAGCAGTAAAAGCTATCTATAGTCTTGCCACTATTTTTAAATATTTTATTATTTATTTTATTTAATTTTTTAATTAGAGTTGACATTCAATATTATTTTATTTTAGTTTCAGGTGTACAGCATAGTGATTAAACATTCATATAATTTATGAACTGATCCCTTCAATTAGTCTATTATTCAGCCGGCACTATGAATAGTTATTACAATATTATTGACTATATTACCTATGCTGTATTTTACATCCTCAGGATTATTTTATAACTACCAATTTGTACTTCTTTATTTCTTCGCCTTTTTCATCCAGCCTCCCAACACCTCTGCCTCATCTGGCAACCATCAGTTTGTTCTCTGTATCTATGAGTCGGTTTTTGTTTTGTTTGTTTATTTTGTTCTTTAGATTCCACACAGAAGTGAAATCATATAATATTTATCTCTCTTTTTCTGACTTATTTCACTTAGCATAATATCCTCTAGGTCCATACATGTTGTCAGAAATGAAAGCATTTTGTTCTTTTTTATGGCCAAATAATAATCCATTTTATATATGAACCATTTATCTTTATCCAATCGTCTATTGCAGGGCATTTATATTGCTTCCATATCTTGGCTATTGTAAGTAATGTTGCAATGAATATAGGGGTGCATATATCTTTTTAAATTAGTGTTTTGGAGTTCTTCGAATAAATATCCAGAAGTGGATATGCTGGGTAGTTCCGTTTTTAAGTTTTTGAGGAGCATCCATACTGTTTTCTACAGTGGCTGCACCAATGTGCATCCCACTAACAGTGCACCAGGGATTCATTCTCTCCACATCCTCACCAACACTTGTTGTTTGTTGGTTTATCAATAAAGGCCATTCTGGCAGTTGTGAGGTGATATCTCATTGTGGTTTAACTTGCATTTCTCTGATAATTAGTGATCTTGAGGGTCTTTTCATATATCTATTGGCCATCTGTATTTCCTCTTTGGACAAATTTCTGTTCAGGTCCTCTGCCCATTTTAAATTGGGTTGTTTGTTTTTTGTGGTGTTAAGTTGTATAAATTTTTGATATTACCCTCTAATCGGATGTATCATAGAGAAACATCTCCCATTTGGTAAGTTGTCTTTTCATTTTGTTGGTAGTTCCCTTTGCTTTGCAAAAACTTTTCAGTTCGATGTTGTCCAATTTATTTAATTTTTCTTTTTTTTTTTTCCCCTCCCTGAGGATATATATCCAAAGAATTGATACTAAGAGTGATGTCAGAGAATTTACTGCCAATGTTTTCTTCTAGGACATTTATTGTTCTAGGTCTTATATTTAAGTCTTTACTCTATTTGGAGTTTATTCTCGTATATGGTGTAAGAAGGTGGTCTAGTGTTATCTTTTTTGCATGTATCTGTTCAGTTTACCCTATAACATTTATTAAATAGACTGTCTTTATCCCATTCTATATTTTTGCCTATTTTGTCATAAATTAATTGACCACATAGGCATGGGTTTATTTCTAGTCTCTCTATTCTGTTCCATTGATCTATGTGTCTATTTTTATGCCAGCACTGTGCTGTTTGATTACTGTAGCTTTGTAGTATAGTTCAATATTAGGAAGTATGATACCTCAAACTTTGTTTCTTTCTCAAGAAAGGGTGTTTTATGGTTCCAAATAAATTTTAAGATTATTTGTTCTCGTTTTGTGAAAACTATTGTTGATATTTTGATAGAAATTTCATTGAATCTATAGAGTGCTTTGGATAATAGGTACATTTTGAGAAATTAATTCTTCCTATGCATGAGCATGGTATAAGCTTCCATTTATTTGTATCTTCTTCAATTTCTTTCTTCATCATCTTATAATTTTTTATGTACAGGTCTTTTACCTTTTGGTTAAATTTATTTATAGATTTTCTTTTATACAATTGTAAATAGAATTGTTTTTTTTAATTTCTTTTTTAATAGTTTGCTATTGCCATATAATATATACCTGAATTCTAAATATTAATTTTGTGTCTTTTTACTTTACCAAATTAATTTTTCAGTTCTAATAGTTTTTTGGTGGAATCTTTAGGGTTCTCTGTATATAATGTCATCTCATCTACAAATAATGGCAATTTTACTGCTTCCTTTCCAATTTAGATGCCATTTGATTCTTTGTTTATTTTTGTCTGATTTCTGTTGTTAGGAATTCTAAGGCTATGCTGGGTCCTGATCTTAAGGAAACACTTTTAGCTTTTCCCATTGAATACAATGTTAGCTGTAGTTTTGTCGTATACGGCCTTTATAATATT
>NW_011888852.1:5984143-5986632 GCF_000151845.1 Pteropus vampyrus | reverse complement strand
GGCCTCATAACAGGAAATTGTGAGCCATCCATTTTTTCTAATATTTTGTGATAGTTTGTGAAGACTATGTGTTGATTCTTCTTTAAATATTAGATATAATTCAACTGTGAAGGGATCTGGTTCAGGACTTTTGTTGAGAGATTTTTGATTACTGATTTGATTTCATAAGTAGTAATTGATCTATTCAGAAAAGCTGTTTCTTCTTGATTCAGTATTGGGAGATTGTATGTTTCCAGAAATTTATCCATTTCTTTCAGATTATCTAATTTGTTGCCATATTAGTATGTTCACAGTATTTTATATAATCCTTTTTATTTCTGTGGTGTCACTTGTCACTTCTCTTTTGCTTCTAATTTTATTTATATGTGTCCTCTCTGTTTTTGGATGAGTCTCGTTAAATGTTTATTAATTATCTTTTAAAAGAATCAGCTCTTAATTTCATTGGTCTTTTGTATTGTTTTTTTAAGACTCTTCTTTATTTTTCTTCTGATCTTTATTATTTCTTTCTTTCTACTCACTTTGGGTTTTAATTGTAAGGTAATTGTAAGGTATAAAGTTAGATTGTTTATTTGAGATTTTTTGTTTGTTTGTTTCTTGAGGTAGGCCTATATTGCAATGAATTTCCCTCTGAGGACTGCTTTTGCTATGTCCCATCAATTTCAGGTCATTGTGTTTTCATTTTCATTTTTCTGAAGGTATCTTTCAATTTCTTTGTTGATCTTGGTAACTCATTAATTGTTTAGAAGCATGTTATTTAGCCTCCTTGTGTTCGTATGTTTTTCAGTTTTCTTGTAATTGATTTATAGTTTTATACTATTATGGTCAGAGAAGATGATTGATATGATTTAATATTCTTAAATTTATGAAGACTTATTTTGTGGCTAACATGTGGTCTCTCCTGTAAAATGTTTTGTGTGTACTTGAGAAGAATATATATCCTGTTGTTTTGGAGTGAAATGCTTTAAAGATATTCATTATATCCATCTCGCTTAATGAATTATTTAAGGCCATTGTTTCCTTGTTGATATTTCCTTTGGAAGATCTACCCATTGATGTCAATGAAGTGTTACACTCCCTACTATGACTGTATTACTATTGATCTCTCTATGTCACTTAATATTTGCTTTATATACTTAGGTGCTCTTATTTTGGGTACATAAATCTTTAAAGGGTTATATCTTCTTGTTAAATTAATCTCTCTATCATTATAAAATGTCCTTTTTTGTCTCTCATTATAGCCTTTGTTTTAAAGTCTGTTTTGTCTGATACAAGTATTGCTACCGAGGATTTTTATTTGTTTGTTTCCATTTGCTTGTAATATCTTTCTATCTCTTTACTTTCAGTCTCTTTGTGTCTTTTGATCCAAAGCAGGCCTACTATATACAGCATATGTATGGATTCTGTTTTTTCTTAGCCATTTAGCTCTCCTGTGTGTTTTAATTGAAGCATTTAATTCATTTATATTTAAAGTCATTATTGATAGGTATGTAGTTTTTGGCATTTTACTGTTTATTATTTTCTTTTTTTATTTATCTATCTATCTATCTATCTATCTATCTATCTATCTATCTATCTATTTATTTATTTATTTTAGGCAAGGCAACCCTTGGTTTACCTCACAGATTGCAAGGACCTTGTCAACTTACAATCCCTTTTTCTTTTTTTTAAATTTTTTACGCCTATAGCACCTGGTCTTCCTAGGTGGTCTCCCATCCAAGTACTAACCAGGCCTGACCTTGCTTAGGTTCCAAGATCAGACGGGATCAGACTTGTTCATGGTGGCATGGCCATAGACATTTTTCTTCTTAAAGAAGTCTCTTTATCATTTCTTCAAATACTAGTTTGGTGGTGATGAATGCTTTTTGTTTTTTCTTGTCTGAGAAATTTCTAATCTCTCCTTCACCTATTGGTTAGAATAGTTATGGTTAGAGCACCTTGCTTTACATCTTTTTGAATATTTTGTGCCAATCCCTTCTGGCCTGCAAACTTTCTGTTAAGAAATCAGCTGAGTCTTATAGGAGCTCCTTTGTAGATAAGTAGCTGCCTTTCTCTTGCTGATTTTTAGATTTTCTTTTTTATGTCTTGGCCACTGTGAATAATGCTACAGTGAACATCGGGATGCATATATCTTTATGGATAATTATTTTCAAATTTTTTGAGTAGATACCCAGGAGAGGGGTTGCTGGGTTATATGGTAATTTTATTCTAAACAACTGAAGTGTCTTTCAATAGATGATTTGATAAAGAAGATGTGGTACATATATATAATAAAATATTACTCAGCCATGAGAAGAGAAGAAATATTGCCATTTATGACAACATAGATTGATCTCGAGATTAACATGGTAAGCAAAATGAGTTAGACAGAGAAAGTTGAAAACCATATGATTTCACTCATATGTGGAATATAAAACTGAAAGCAACAAGGGAACCAAGCTAACAAAAAACTCATAGACATAGACAACAGTTTATTGGCTACCAGAGGAAAG
>NW_011888852.1:5946979-5984093 GCF_000151845.1 Pteropus vampyrus | reverse complement strand
TTTTTTGAGTAGATACCCAGAAGAGGGGTTGCTGGGTTATATGGTAATTTTATTCTAAACAACTGAAGTGTCTTTCAATAGATGATTTGATAAAGAAGATGTGGTACATATATATAATAAAATATTACTCAGCCATGAGAAGAGAAGAAATATTGCCATTTATGACAACATAGATTGATCTCGAGATTAACATGGTAAGCAAAATGAGTTAGACAGAGAAAGTTGAAAACCATATGATTTCACTCATATGTGGAATATAAAACTGAAAGCAACAAGGGAACCAAGCTAACAAAAAACTCATAGACATAGACAACAGTTTATTGGCTACCAGAGGAAAGGGGGGTAGGGGAAGGTAGAGAAGGATAAAGGGGGTCTATATATATGGTGATGAAAGATTTGACTTTGGGTAGTGAACACACAATGCAATATACAGATGATGTATTATTGAATTGTACACTTTATAATTTTACTAACCAATATCACCCTAATAAATTAATTAATAAAAAAGATTCTCTTTGTCTTTAACCTTTAGCATTTGAAATAAGTTGTGTTTTGGTATGGGCCTCTTTGGGTTCATCTTGTTTGGGACTCTCTGCACTTCCTGGACTGGTATGTCTATTTTCTTTGCCAAGTTTTCAGTCATTATTTCTTCAAATAGGTTCTAAATTCCTTGCTCTCTCTTTCCTCTTTGGGGTACCCCTATGATGCAAATGTTGGTATGTTTGATGTTGTCCCAGAAGTCCCTTAAACTATCCTCATTTTTTAAAATTATTTTTTCTTTTTGCTGTATTGATTGGGTGTTTCTTGCTACCTTGTCTTTCAAATCTCCGATTTGATCCTCTGCCTCACCTAATCTGCTCTTGATTCCTACTAGTGTACTCTGAATTACTGAGTATTTCACTTCTGACTGGTTCTTATTTATGGTTTCTACGTCTTTTTTTATGCTATCTTTTTGTTAAGTTCTTACTAAGTTACTTGAGCATTCTTAAAACCAGTTGTTTGAATTCTGTATCTGGTTGATTGATTGCCTCTACTTTGTTTACTTCTTTTTCTCAGGTTTTTCTCCTGTTCTTTCATTTGGGACATATTTTTTTGTTTCCTTATTTAGGCTGCCTCTCTGTTTTTGTTTCTATGTATTATTTAGATCTGCTACATTTCCCAGTCTTGGCACGTTGGCCTTATTTAGTGGTGCCCTAGGGGACCCAGTAGTATGGTCTCATGGTCATGTGAACTGGTTGCTCCAAGAGTGTCCCTTTTGTGTGTTGCATGTACTCATGTTATATA
This sequence comes from Pteropus vampyrus, assembly GCF_000151845.1. Lineage (NCBI taxonomy): Eukaryota > Metazoa > Chordata > Mammalia > Chiroptera > Pteropodidae > Pteropus > Pteropus vampyrus. The sequence continues at coordinate 5,982,809 of NW_011888852.1, read as the reverse complement.
GTTGAGCCTTGATTACTTGGCATGTCAGAGGGAGGGATCGACCCTCAGACTGACTGACCGTGAAGATTGGCCATGCCCACACTATACAATTTGTTCTATGGGAACTGATCCCATGGAAGAAGATTCACCTCAATGGGCTCTGGTGTCTACCAAGACCACCCTTTGGGAGTGCTATTTGTGAGGCAAATTGGGTTGTACTCTTTTGTGATCTGAAGCTGGTCTTTGGGCGTGTTGATTCTGGGACATCTTGGAAAGATCTGTCATGCAGACCTAGGTCAACTGCTGCCTGTAATCACCTTGGGGTTACCTGGAAGGAGCTATAAAGCAATCCGCAGGGGGTCATTGTCTCTGCTGACCCTAAAGGCACATGGGAGAGGCCATATTGTGAACTGAGGCAAAGTGCCTCTACTACCAGGCCTGGGAAAGCTCGGTCAAAGGTCTAAGGCACCTTGAGGTCTATGCCACCTGTTAGCTGCCCATCAGACTCAGCCATTGAATGAGCCTTGGGCAGTACACCAAATGGGTAAGACAAGGTCTCAGGGAGTCATTAGGGTAAGATGAGTGGTATTAACCAGGTTAATGCAGATTCAAGTTTGGCATTAGTGCTGAGACTGAGGACACTCAGCAAAAGACTCAGAGCACATCGAGACCAGCTGCCACCCACCTGAGACCTCAGATCCCTGATAGTTGTGCAAGATAGACTGCAACAAGGCCCAGGGCTGGCTGCTAACCACTGAAAGTACTTCTGGCAATACATGAATTGGGTGGAACTATGTCCCAGGGAGTCACCAGGGTGGAGCCAATGGATTTTACGAGACCAGTGCAGATTCAGATTTGGTGGTGTCAGGGTAGGGCTTCATATGGGAAATATGGCACCTTCCCTCAGGATGCTTGGGAAGAAGGCTCAACACAGGAACATTGGCAGCTGTCCCTCTTGCCCTTGCATTGCAACCATACAACTCAATCTTTCCTTGTATGTTTCTGTTGCCTCTTGAGCAGCCATCCTCAGCTGGAGCCCAGGGTACATGTCTGCAAGCAAGTAAGTCTGTGGGTGGCTCTTTAAAAGGATAGATGGGTTTCTAGCCACCTTAAATCTCACCCAGACAGATGGAATCCCTGATATTTTTCACAGCCAGATGTTGTAGAGGCTCCTCTTCCAGTACTGATGGTCTGGGTTAGGAAGTCTGGAGTAGGGCTGGTACCCTGTGCTCCTCAAGAGAGAACCTCTGCAGCTTAGATATCCTTAATTCTCAACTGCCACATGCGGGTTTGGGACCAGTCCGTTTCATGTATCCACCCCTCCTACCAGTTTCCCAGTGTTTTCTTCTGTATATCCTTAGTTATGAATTCTATGGAGCTAGTCTTCAGATGGTTCTCCATGGTGATTATTCTATAATTTAGTTTTAATTTTAATGTAGTCATGGGAGGAGTCAAATATAGCATTTTCATACTTCACCATCTTGACCTGATTCCTTCCAAGAAAACCACTGTTTATTTGTTTGTTTGTTTGCTTTAAGGGTCTCATATAGTACTAAGATGTCACAGTTCCCATTAGTTTTTTTTTTTTATTTAGGGTTGTGATTTCAGATTTTTTGATATATAATTGAGAAATAAAATTGCATATATTTAAAGTGTACAATGTGATGAGTCAAGATACCTATATATTGTAAAATAATTCCCATAATCAAGCTGATTAACACAAATGTCACCTATTTATGCCTTTTGTGTTCTGGGGATAAGAATATTTAAGAACTACTCTCTTAGTAAATTTCAAGTATATAATACAGTATTAACTGCGGTCACTATGCCATATGAGATTCTCAGAACTTATACATCTTAAAACTAAAAGTTTGTTTTCTCTTACCCAAATCTCCCCATTTCCTCCATTCTCATAGTCCCTAGTAACCACCATTCTATTCTCTGCTTCTATGAGTTCAATTCTTTTAGATTCTATATACAAGTGATATCATACAATATTTGTATTTCTATGTCTGGCTTCACATCTATTATAGAAAACAATATGAAAGTCTTTCAAAAAATTAAAAACAGAATTATATGATTCAGTAATCCCATTTCTGGGTATTTATCCAAAGGAAATAAAATCAGTATCTTGAAAAGATGTCTGCACTCCCAAGTTCAATGCAACATTATTTGCAAAAGCCAGGGTATGAAAACAACTTAAGTGTCCATTGACAGATGAATGGATAAAGAAAATGCGGTATGTATGTATCTCAGAATGTATTTTTCTTGTATGGTATTGAAGAGATTGTTATTCAAATAACTTTTGGATTAAGGTGACCTACCAAATACATCATGAGGGATGTTTATCAGTACTTTGTTGGAGGACACAACAAAGTTAAATCTTTGATTATATCCAATTTGACTTGATAAAACCCTTTTGCCCCTGCCAAATTATAGAGTTGCCCAAGTCACTCAGGGAAGAAAGCTATTATAAAAACTTATATGTTATTGATTGTACTCTAATATGTTAAACCACTGATTCCCAAGGCTGATTCAACTGAGGTAGATAGCTAGTCAAGCAGGAGTGTAATATAATAAGAAGAATCTTAATAGATCAAGATTTATAACAGAGAAGCCCAAACCACTTCTTTGCCAGGTACTGCTGTGTTAACTTTGAACAAATTACTTAACCTTTCTCAGCCTCAAGTTTCTCATCTGTAAGATGGATATCATAATACCTATCCTGTAAGGTTGTTAGAAAGATAATAAAGAACATCTAAGCCATGTGGGGCATAGCAGGGGCTCAGTAAGTGGTAGATTTTATTATTACATTTTATATATCTCCCTGTGCACCTCTTAAATTGTTATATCAAAGAGGATAATCCATAATCTTCTACCATAATGTCTGAATAAATGTTAATATGATAATAGTTTTTCTTGAAGTGGATTTTCTGCCTGAAGAGTCATGAATTAAAATAGCCTGCAAATTGCATTGGTCTTAAAATAGAAGATTGAAATATGAAATAAGGAAATTAAAATTTACTCAAATAAAATTAATTCAAAAATATTTCTTCTAAGTTATTTATAAATGAATCAGTCCAAAATGAAATGATGAACAATCTTTGAACATTTAGTTCCATTTCCAAAAGTAAAATTGCAGGGTTTGCAATGTTCAGCCAAATCTCCTAGCTGATTGGCTAGTCGCTCTGGGCTGCTTTATAATGCTCATGGATACACAGCAGGGTCAAACACAATGGATAGAAACTCCTTTGTAATACTCTAACAAAAATAGCAAAGGCCCCTCTTTGAAAACCCCAGATTTTAACAATCATTTTGAAAATATATATTTTGAAAGTCACTTTACAGCATCCCCAGGTGCATTTTGATGAACAGTATTTTACCTCTCAAGAAATGACTTACTGTACAAATTTAAAAATTTTTAAATGTAGATAGACAGGAGGAGAGAGAGACAGAGAGACAGAGATAGAGAGAGAGAGAGAGAGAAGAGAAATAACAACCTGAGCTTACTACTGCACTTGCTAAACTTTTAAAGACAACTGGAGGAAAAACCATATAGAAATCAGAGGCTTTTTTCCAGTCTTCTTTAGCAGTGAACAAATATTTTCTATATAAGCAGTTATGAAAATAAAAAGATGTGGGCTATAAATGAAGAAGTCTTTCATCTTTGATAGAATAGAGCTATTATTCATAGTTTGACTTTGGAAACCTTTGTGTTTAGTCTGACGCTAGGAAGAAGCAGTTCTTTTGGGGGGATGTGTTATCTAATGGTCCTTTTCTCCAGATTCTTCCAAGTACTCATTATAAATATTTTGCCAGGCAGTGGAAAACATTTTTACACTAGTTCATCTGTTTGCAATATAAATCATTGACGTTCCATGTGTTTAAAGATTAGACTCCACTGATTATTGAGTTGCATAAATTTCCTGAGCTGTTTCTTTGTATGTTATTAAATGCATATCCTAAAAGGATTGAAAATTAAACATATTCAGAATGTTCCCAAGTAAAATTCTCATTAGTAATCTGATGTTCAAGTGAAAAATGGAAAAATAAACCCACTACTGAGTAAAATTGCATAACAAGTGCAAAAAACTTAGTTTTATCAACATGTGTGTATTTGTCATTATCTGAGGTACTGAGGAGCATTTATTTGTAAGACAACTACTGATCATTCTTACTTCTTAAATATATAAACTTTATAACACTAGCTAAAGTTTCTGTATGAAATAGCTGATACGAAAATAAAATATTTTAAATCAGTTTTCATTATTTACTAAAAACACTACTTTCGATATAAAAAGATAATAATTCTGGGAGAAAACAAAAATAAAATAAGAGGCTATTGTTCTGTTTCTCAAGCCTAAAAGAAAGGACCAACCCAGGTTTCTCTTTAACTGGGACCGCAAGCATCTGGCATCCTCTTTCCCACTAGGATCTCTGGTAGATATCTACACCATTTTACACTGTGCTTTAGTGGCTGCTTTAAGAATTACAGAATATACCTTTATTAGTTTTCTCTTGCTGCTAATGATGTATTATCACATAGTGGGCTCAAATCAACACAAGTGTGTGTCTTATAGTTCTTATATCATGAATCTGACACAGGTCTCACTGGGATAATATTGAAATATGGGCAGGACTGACTTCCTTCTGGAAGCTTCAGGGGAGGATCAGTGTTTTGCCTTTTCCAGTTTCTAGAGGCTTCTCACATCCCTTGGATCATGGCCCTTTATTCTTCTCCACAGCCAGCAACAGCACATTTAGTCCTTCCTAAGAGCATCATTCTGGCCTCTTCTTCCCTTTTCCTCCTGACTACATTGAGCTCATCAGGATAATCCAGTGTAATTTTCCTGTTTCAAGATTAACTCATTATCAATGTAATTCTTTCTGTAACCTTAACCCCCCATAGCCATTTAACATAAAATATTCACAAATTCTGGGACATAGGATGTTGGCAAATTTGGGGGGGGGGGAGCATTATGCTTTCTACCAAAATATCCTGATTTTTTCACAATCTATTTAGAGTTTATATTGTACAACTTCATGTAAAATATAGAATCTTTTCCACGGAGTAGGCTTATTTATCCCACACCACTGTCCTTTTTGCTCTAGGTTACATATCTCATATATGATAAACCTCAGGACAGTGTTTTAATTTTTACTGTAAAGATCGGTATGCATATTTTTAAATAGTAGGAAAAAATAATTTTGTACTTATCTGCATATTTGCCTTTTCTAATGTTTTCCTTCCTTCTTGATAATCTGAGTTTTCCGTATCATTTCCTGTCAGCTAGAAGAACCCTTTTAAGCATATTTAGCAACACATTTCTTAGTTTTCTTTTATCTGAAAATGTATTTGGTTCACCTTTATTCTTGAAGAGTGTTTTTGCTAGGTATAGAATTATGGATTGACAGTTTTGCCTTCTTTTTTTTCAGCTTTTTAAGATCTTGTTCCACTCTATTCTGGACTCTATAATTTCTGATGACAAGGCATCAATAATTTTAATTGCTTTCTCCCTGTATATAATGTGCCATTTTTCTCAAACTACTTTTAAGATATTTCCCTTATTCTTTGGTTTTCAGGAATTTAACTATTATGTGTATTAGCATTTGGTTTTTTTTGTTTGTTTGTTTTTGGTGTTTTTTTTGGGGGGGTGGAGAGGTTTCTTGAGTTTTTTTTAATATTTTTTTTTAATTTTCAGTTATAGTTGGCATAAAATATTGTGTAAGTTTCAGGTATACAACATAGTGATTAGCATCTCTATAACTCACAAAGTGATCACCTCAATAAATCTAGGACCCCTCTGAAACCATACATAGTTATTACAATATTATTGGCTATATTCCTTACGCAATACTCCATGACTATTTCATAACTGCCCATTTATACTTCTTAATCCCTCTCCTTTCCTCTTTTTCCACCAACCCCTCCAACTCCCTCCCATCTGGTAACCCTCAAAATGTTCTCTGTATCTATGTTGGTTTCTGGTTTTTGTTTGTTTGTTTATTTTGTTCTTTAGAGTCCACATATCGTGCAATCACATGGCATTTGTCTTCCTCTATCTGGCTTATTCCACTGAGCACAATATTCTCTAGGACCATCATGAAATATCTTTTTCCATCCCATTACTTTTAGACTGTGTCTTTTAATCTGATATGAGTCTCTTGTAGTCAGCATATGTAAGGGTCTTGTTTTCTTACCCATTCAGCTACCTTGTCTTTCGATTGGAGCATTTAATTCTTTTTCATTTGAAGTACTCTTTGATAGATATATAGTTATTGCCATTCTTTATTTAGATTTTTGATACATATTTTTTTCTTTTTCTTAAAGAAGTTTCTCCAACATTTCCTGTAATACTGGCTTGGTGATGATAAACTCCTTTAGCTTTTTCTTGCTGGTAAAGATCTTTATCCATCCTTCAAGTCTAAATGATAGCTTTGCTGTGCAAAGTAATCTTGGTTATAAGTTCTGGGTTTCCATCACTTTGAATATTTTATGCCAAACCCTTCTGGCCTGTAAAGTTTCTTTGGAGAAATCAGCTAATAATCTTATGGGAGTTCCCTTACAGGAAACTAATTGCTTTTCTCTTGTTGCTTTTAAAATTCTCTCTTTGAATTTAACCTTTGGCATTTTAATTATTATGTGTCTTGGTGTGGGCCTCTTTGGGTTTATCTTGTTTGGGACTCTATGAGCTTCCTGGGGTTGTATGTCTATTTCCTTCACCAGGTTAGGGAATTTTTTAGTTCATATTCCTTTAAACACTTTTTCAATTTCTTATTCTCTGTTCTTTTTCTTCTCATACCCCTATTATACAGATGTTGTTATGCTAGATGTTGTCCCAGAGGCTTCTTAAACTATCTTCATTTTCTTGAATTCCTTGTTCTTGTTGCTGTTCTAATTGGATGTCCTCTTCTACTCCATCCTCTATATCACTGATTGTATCTTCCATTTCATTTCATTCTGTTAATTCCCTCTAATGTATTCTTTATCTCAGATATTATATTCTTCATTTCTGACTGTTTCCCTTTTATGTTTTCCATCTCTATTTTTATATTTTCTTTCTCTTTGTCAAAGTTCTCACTGAGTTCATCTACCCTTCTCCTAGTTCCTTGAGCACCCTTATAACAAATGTTTTGAACTCTGTATCTTGTTTATTGCCTTCCTCCACTTGGTGAATTCTTTTTTAGAGCTTTGTTCTGTTCTTTCATGTAGAACATACTTCTTTGTCTCCCCATTTTGGCTGCCTCCCTGTGTCTATTTCTATGTATTAGGTAGGGCTTCTAAGTCCCCCAGTGTTAAGAGAGCGGCTTTATGTAGTAGGTGTGCTATGGGGCCTCGTGGCACAGCCCTGGGATTGGTAAGGGAATCCAGCTACAGGTTAAGTTCAGCTGCAGCCTGTGTACCTCTGAGGCCACCTATTAAGAGTCACCAAGCAATCCACATATGGCTGCCACTCGTGTTGGGCTCGGGGCTACTCAGCAAGAAGTACAGGGCACACCAAGGCTGGATGCTGCTCCTTTGGGTTTTGTGAGTCTTTGAGAGATTTTATGAAAGTTTGCAGTAGGCTCCAAGACAGCCTGTTTGTATGAAAGTTGGAAGAGGTGGAGTCTCAGGGAATCCCCTGGGTGGTTACCTGTGTTATCCAGGTTGATAAGGACAAGATATGGTGGTGCCTGAGTCTGCATGCTGGGAGCGGGGAGGGCTCAACAAAGGAATAGTGGCTTCTGCCTACACTTCTGTCCAGGAAATAAATAGCCACCGCTCCAGCTCTGCCTTGAAGCCCAACAAATCAGCACCTCCCCGTATATTCCTGGCATCCCTTGAGCAGCTGTCTCAGCTCTGAAGCTCAGAACAAATAAGTCCATCAGCAAGTAAGGCTGGGTATGGGCCCTTTAAGAGGAACTGTCTTCAAGTGCCACAGCCCTCTATCTCACTCATCTGCAACCTTCACTGGTTTTCAAAGCCAGAGGTTGTGGGACTTCTTTTTCTGGCACTGGAACCCTGGCCTGGGGAGCCCAGCGTAGGGCCAGGACCCCTCACTCCTCCGATCGGGGAGGGGGTTATACATCCAAGATAACTTTCCCGATTCTTGATAGCCACATGCGGTTGTGGGACCAGGCTGTTTTGCATCTTTGCCCCTCCCTAACATTTTGAGGTGACCTATTATTTTTTGTCCCTAGTTGCAGGGCTTCTGTTCAGCCAGGCCTCAGGCAACTCCACGTGCTGATTGCTCTGTAGTTTTGTTATGATTGCTTGGGGAGGTGTGGTCGCTTGAGGAAGTGTGCACAACCACTACCTTCTATGCCATCTTCAGCTTCTTGAATCTATAAGTTTATGTCCTTTAATAATTTGGGGAAATTTTAGGTCATTATTCCTTCAAAATTTTTTTCCTGATTAATTATTTTTCTATTATTCTTTTGAGACTTCAGTTATACCTTTTGACTTCGTTCCACAGATATTAAAGGTCCTATTAATTTATTTCAATTTTTTTCATTTCTTTTTTCAGATAGGATAATTTTTATTGATCTAGCTTCAAGTTAACTTATTCTTTCTTCTGTTATCTTCATTATACTGTGATGTTCAGTCGGTAATATTTTTAAAGTTTTGATATTTTATTTTTAGTTCTAGACTTTCCATTTGGCTCTTTTATATAATATCTATTTCTTTTCTGAGATATCTAGTGGTTTTATTTATTAAGACCATATTTTTGTCTTCTTGAGCATAGTAATAATACCTGCACTAAAGTCCTTATTTTTAAATCCACCATCCGTATCATCTAGGAGTAAGCTTTTATTGGTTGTCTTTTCTCTCGAATGGAATCATTTCCCTGATTTATTTCTATATGGAGAAATTTTGCATTGTAGCCTGAATATTATAAAAGTTATGTTGTGGAGACTCTAGATTTTGTTATGATCATCTAAAGTATTTTCTTTATTTTTTTAAATTTAGACACCAATTTACATAAAATCTCACTTCAACTATTCCCCAAAGTCCCTTTAGTTGGGCAGTCTGCCCTACAATTGCTTGGTTCAGGGTTCTAAACAGAACTTCAGAATGCTGTTCTCTAGTTATCTTTCCAGAATTCTCTTCACTTATCATTAGCTCTGGTTGCCCTAAATACTGTCATCTATTTCTGAAGACCAGAATTATTTAGATTTTTCAGAGTCTTTACTACTCTATATTACAACAAAATAGTAATAGATAGATGATAGATGATGATGATAGATAGATGATATATGGTAGATAGATAGATCGATGATAAATAGATGATAGATAGATGATAGATGGTAGATGATAGATAGATAAATAGATAAATGGATAGCTAGATAGATAATACAGAAATGATAGATAGATAAAGAAATTTACTCTCCTGGTACTTTCTTCCAAGTTTTTACACTTTTCCAGAATATGCCAGTATTTTTTTTTTTCACTTTCAAAATTGTAGGATAGTTTTCCCACAACTCTGGAGACTAGAAGTATGAGAGCAAAGTGTGAACAGAATTTTTTTTTTTTTCTGAGATCAATCTCCTTGGCTTGTAGATGACTACTTTCATTCTGCCTTCACACGGTCTTCCCTCTATATCTAATTTATTACCTCTTTAAAAACCCCATCTCCAAACATAGTCACAGTTTGAGATATGTTATGACTTTAACATATGAATCTTGAGAGAATACAGTTCACCCCATAACAGTATATAAATAAAATTTTAACCACACCAGACTAAAATTCAGCCATGGAAATTAGAGACATTGTACTGGATAAATCTTCCTCTGAATTATAATTTAGTTTCAGACTTCGCTACAATGTGTTCCAAGTCCCTATCATTAATAAACTCATGTTGGCATGCAAGATGAAACATATTTCCCATCCCTATTCTTATATAACAACATCTACAATGTCAAGTACAATGTTAATTTCTAAAAAAAAATTAAGTCTATACTGCTGCCTAAGTGTAGTCTACCCAAACTCAATAACTATCCATATCAAAAATATGAGCATGTTCTCTCTATTATACTTTATGTCCAATGATCAACTTTTATTGAATTTATCTTCACAATGTCTCTTGAATCTGTCCCTGATTCTGAACTGAAGCATAAGACATATAATGTCATTTTCTACTGTTCTCTATCTAACACTTTCAGGTGACTCTCAATTTCACTCTGGTTAGAGCCAAAATCCTTACAATTCTTTCAGTTTGTAGACACAGTTACATTATGTTAACTATATCACACTTATGTTTTGTCTTTTTGTTGTTGTCTATAATCCTCAAATAAAAAGTAAACTACAAGACAGTTCTTTCTCTTTCTGTTTATTGTAAAATGTGAGTCTAGATACAACATAGACCCTGACAGATAGTTGAAAATATTTGTCAAATTATTCTAAATGAGCACATTATTTAATTATCTATTATTCTTCTCTTACTGAAATGATGTTATTGGAGAGCAATAATGTAGAAAATAAAACACCAACGAAATACAGAATGTTAACCAATTTTTAAAGAAGTACTAATCATTAGTATAGAAACCCTTTTTTAAAGCATTTGTTAGTCTTTATATTAGTGACACTGTTTTATATTTTATGATTATGTGCAACATAAGTAGCACTCTGTTCTAAAACTTTCCTAAAATTTTCATCTATTAGCTATTTACTTTTTGTGATACTCTAATATAAAACATCTTAAATCTCTAAATGATGGTAATTCATTGATGACAAGTAAATTTTATTATCAGTTTTGAAAATTGTTCTCGAACCTATTTCTTCCTCTTATAGCTCCTTGTAAAATGCTGTGAATGTGAACTATTGCCATGGAAATAAGCTATTATCTCCTGGGCAGCCTCAGCTCAGATGTTTTTGTTTTCCAACTACATGTGTTATTACATCATCACAATAAGTTTTCACATCAACGAGTTAAACAAGTGCACATATGTGCATATAAATATATATTCAGTCTATGATACTTCATCATTCTCTCTCATTGTAGCCTTCTACATAAACCTATTAAAAAAACTTAGATGTATCCAAGAGGAGTAGCTATGAAGAAAGTAAACTCACAGAGGACAATTTAAAAATAATTTTTTCCAGCTTCCTAGTTTAAAAATACCATGCTTGTTATGACTTGCAATGATTAAAAATAACCCCTAAGTAGAGAGATTGTGTGTTTTTAAGATCTGTTTATCTGAGATTTTATGTCAAATATATTTAAGAATAAAAGTTCATATTTCACCAGTAACATAAGTCCTCAGAGTAAACCACCCCTATCCCCCACCACACACGGTACTAACCACTTCCTGAATATGCTATGTAGGTTCAAAGTTCAACTTTATTTTGAAAAAGAATAACTCATTTTAGAAGTTTTTCTATAAACACTTGGCTAGAAACTCAAAGCCAGTGTTCTTTATCCCTTACTGGTGAATGTATGGTAAAAAAATATTTGTTTATAAAATGTTGGTAAAAAATAGAAATGAAAATTTAAATGAATAGTTTTAAGATTAATAAATCTGTAACTTTACAATTCAAAGTATTATTTAAAATTTAATTTAAATTCAATAATTGGAGGCTTTACTAGGAATTTTTAGTTGGATAGAGGTGTATTTCTACACTCCTTGGAAAGACCACCACTTAATTAAACAATTCACCAATTTAAATGTTTTCTAGTTATTTTTATCTGATACTAGAAGTACCACTCTTAAAGAACTTGTTCATCTTCCTACTTGTAATTCTTACAAATATATATACATATATATATGTATATATTTACAAATATTTTCAATATGTAAAGTATTGGATTATGAGAGTAAAGTCATATCCCAAGAATTATCCAACCTAAGAGACTATTCAGGAAGTCACAGCAACCACAGAAAGGACTTTCTCCTAGAAAAAAAAATATATATATATTTTAACAACTTTTGTTCTCTACTTTTGATTCACTAAAATTAAAAAAAAAAGTTACAATGTTTCTCTGTCTTTAAAATACACATATTAACAATATATTTAATTCTAGCAAAGGTTTATCAAGCTGAGAGATTCTATACATAAAAAAATTAATTGGAAGCCTAAGGCATGCCTTTGACTCCTGAGAAGGAATAGAACTCTGAGGCACATTTCCACAGTTTCTCTGAGTCACTTTACTCTATGTCTCAGGTTCGCAGGGATACTTTCGGGCCAACAACTAAATCTGGCCACAGCCAAACCTCCACATATAGTTATAGGAAAGGAAAGACAGACCTGATTTTCCATATATGCCAATTCTGGATGACTATCAAGATCACACTGCAATAGGCAGATTTCCAAGTGTTGTGATAAAGCTGTCTATAATGTGATCAAGTGAATAATAATTTCTTATAAAGTCAGATGCAACTCCTGGAGTAACACGTAATTGAACTTAGTAAACCCCTTCTCATTACAGAGTTGCAAGTGAATAAAGAAATATTTGCAGACTGCTTTGGGCTGCATAATGCCTCAAAGCAGATCTATGCATTGTGAAGGAGCAGGTAGGAGGAAGGAAAGAAGTAATAATATTTTTTGTACCTGGTACTATGGTAAGCACCTCTAATATTTTGTCTCATTTTATTCTTCAAAAAAACAAAGAGGCAACTATTTTTATAGTCTTCATTTTAAAGACAGGCCGTTCTGGCTCTGGAGCCTAACCTCTTTAGATAATACCACATTATTTTCTCCGTGAAACAGAAAATTCCTACGTTCATTTGTTACCCAAGCTAAAAGGAAATACTTTATTAGTTTCCTTATAGGTCTATATATTGGTTCAGGCGATATGCATGTCTAGCCTGCAAATAACATGTTTCTTTCAGCTTTGGCCACATTAGATGTTCCAGCCAAGAACATTCAGGCAAGATCTCGGGAAACAGGTGGACAAGTATGGAAGTTAGACATAGGCAACTGCTTCCAGCTTCAGACTGTGAGACTCCTGCAAATTCTTTGAGACACTGAGAACTATTTCAGGACAGGAGAGAAAGGAATCACTCTTTTGGTTTCATTCATTTATTTATGTGAGCATACACTTATTTACTTATTTATTAAATGAATATTATTTGTGCACCTACATATGCCAGGCAGTGTTAGGTATTGAAGATGCAGAGGTGGATATGACAAGTGTAGTTCCTGCCCTTATATAACTAGTTGTCCAATGGGAGATAATAATATAAAAATAATCATCACCCAAATAAGTGTATTTGTGCAGTCTTTGAAAAGTATAATGAAGGAAAATGTGGGGAGCTATATAACAATGCCAGCAGGCAATCTGAACTAGTCTAGATGTTCCAGGCAGACTGACTGAAGAAAAGGACATAAAGAGGTAAAAGGATGGTTGATGGTGATGGTGGGGAGTATGGATAGCACTTCAGAAAAGGGAGCATGATGCTGGGCAATTCTGTGGTGGAGATAGACCAGTAGGACTGAAGCACATATGACAATAGAGCAAATGGAAAGTAGTAGGCAAGAATCAGATCAGGCATATCTTAATTAAGAATTTTAGTTTTTATCCTAAAATCTTCAAGAAGCTTTTAAAAGCCTTAAAACAGGAAACTCCCATGATTAAATGTGTGTTTTGAAAAGATTGCTTTAGGTGCTGTGTTTAGAATAGAGAGGAAAATAATTAAAGAGATTCAGAAAAGAAATGACAATAGCTTGGTCTAGAGTGATGAAGTAGAGAATGAGAAATACAAGATGCAGGAGTAGGGGAAAAGGATGCCTATAGATGTACCTAGATATTTCCTATGTAAGAGTTGAAATCGAAATGAGAAATGCACAGATTCTTATTTAATATGGTCACTGCTTGGTCACTGCATTTATCTTCTCATCTTCCTGAGCACATCTCTCTTTCAGAAGGAAAAATTGCTCCATAATCCTTAGGATCAATAAGTGATTCCACTACTTGACCCCCTAGAATTTCTACTCTGTCTGGAAAGGTCAAGTTAAGCTGCAAAAGAAAACACCCAAGGATCTTTTCTTTCTGTTTGGCTTCTCTTTTATTTCCCTGATTTATATCAAAGGCACATCTCATCCCATATAAAATTACTTTTCTCTCTCAATCTTTTAATCCTGAGACATTTTTTAATTCCCTTTAGAAAACATCAAGTAAGACTTAGAGGATGAATTATGTATATACTCATTTCTTTTTGGAAGAACTATTTTTTTTTCTTTACGGTTGTTAGTTATCTAAATCATGAGAAACGGTCTACAACAATCTCAGGGACTCAAAAGATCAGGAGAAAGTAAAGAAAAGCCTCTTGAGTACAAAGCGAGGATTTGGGAACTGAATGCTTAGCTTTTATTTCTTCCAAATTTTAGAACTTGATTAAACTAGTATTATTAATTTTATGTCTTTCATTGCCTATATTAAAAAAAATGCAAAATGCTACAAGATGATGTTAGTGATATTGCAGCATCCAGAATCTGTAATTATTGAATTGGGATTATAGCTATACAAGTTTGGCTTCATTTGGGAGTTGACTTCAGTCCTGAACTCTGGTCTTTCACCCTGTAGACCCAATCAGCACCACATTGGATAGGGATTTAACTCTGCCTCTGCTGCTAACTAGTTTTGTGGCCCTGGGAAATTCATCTGACCTTCATAGATCTCAATTTCCTGGTAAAAACAAAGAGGTGAGGCTTTATGATTTTTGAAGTACTTTCCACTTGTAATTTTCTGAGAAAGACAAACCTTGGTAAATGTGACACAGTGTGTCATATCAAAGTGTAAGCATTTGTGTGTTTTTTATTCAGGTTTTCAACTGTGTGCATCACAAATTTTAGAAAAAAAAAACACCTTATTTATTTTTTCCTCCTTTGAGGAATAAAAGTAGATAAATGATAAACCAGGCATTTGCAATTTTAAGATCCCAGGCATTTGACATGTTTTCTAAAGTTTAGGCCATATTTTTCAGCCTCTTTCCATCCATTTCAGCCCCTCACTCATCTCTAGATTCATCTTTTCCAGGGCAATTAGGTTCTCCAAATCTCCCTTTTGCAGAATCTCTCCCAGGACAATCCACTGATACCGTGCTCCCAAATAAAAACTCAGCAGCCCTCTTGTGCTCTTAAAAGCAATCTTAGCAATGAAGAAAGTAATATGATTTCATGTTCAAAATATTATATACAAAGATGTCACTGACTGATACACTGAATTACTCCAGTGTTACATTTTAAAACAGGAACTATTGACACCAGAGGATTGCTTACTGATTGGGCGACAAGGAGAAATATGTGGGGGAAGTTCTCGTTGCCTGGACAGGGATATCTGCTTCCAAAGTACATCCTAAGAACAGAGGTCTGTGACCAGACACTCCATTTCTGAAATTTTACAGATCCCTATCATTTAATTTCTTTTAGCACTATAAGGAAGGGACACTGTAAATCCCCTGTACCAAGAATTGTTAAGTATAATTCTCTGTCTGCTTGTCACCCTTTGAAGAGAAGGGCAGACAGAGAAATAGGTACAGTCACTCCCTCTGCAATAAACTTTTTATTAACAGCCACCGAAACAACAAAATTACTGTTGTTTACATTCCTACTCAGAGACCCTCTTAGATTTTTCTTTAGAATTTTCAAATGATATTAGCTTATAATTTGAAAAACAGCAGAGCTGTGTTGTCAACAGTAGCTGCTAGCTACATGAAGCAGTTAAGCAATCGCAATACAGTTTGTCCAAACTGAGGTATAATATAAGTGTCAAGTGCATCCAGATTTCCAAGGCTTGGTACAAGAAAAAAAAGAAAAAAAATCCTCTCATTAATAAATTTTAAATTGCTTATACCTCAAAATAAGATTATAGATATGTTTGATCAGAGGAAAACTTTGAAAATTAATTTTACCTTTTTTTCCCTCTTTTTTAAATATGTCATTTAGGAAATTTTAAATTACACATATGGCACACCTTGTATTTCTCGAGACAGCACTAATTTGACTGAGGAGAGTAAACGTCTGTACTTCACTGGGCAAGTTAAGCAAGCCACGCATCTAGAATGAAACGTATGCAAAATATAGAAAGTTACTGAGTGTAAATCTCTTCACAAACTACTAATATCTTTCTCAAACACATTTATTACATCTTACAGTAAGATTCATATCTTGAATGGTAGGGGAAATAATAAAAAAAGAACTTTGAATTAATCAACACTTGGGTGATCCACTTATTCTGGAAACAATCCTCTGAGGGAAAAAAAATCTTAAATGTTACAAAATTTAGTAATCTTTAAGATAGAATCAGGGATTTGTTATTTCCATAAATAATTAATGAATTACTTTGAATAAAGTTATGATTGTCACTGCAACATTTGTGTCATATCTAACATTTGAAAGTACTATTGCTTACAATATAAACTCTTAGAATATACTGCAAAGAAGTTCTTCTATTTGAAATATCTGTTACTATGACCATCCATTTAATATATTAAAATAATTGATGTAATTTGGTATCTTTATTTGTGAATTTGCAGTATGCAACAAAAGAAGGTTTAGAAATTGAGTAGTCATAATAGCCCTCTAGTAAAAAGCACATATCTTTAACAGAAGATTTGTAGTGCTGTTTTTTCTAAACTGACTTTATGTGACTTTTTAGAACACTGACTTGAGAATTCATATATTCATAATACACTTTGTTTAATGATTATTTTGTGAGGAGGGTTTTTATATAAAAACTCATTTTAAAGTATAAAATCAGCCTTTGCTTGGTATAAGAGAGAATAGCTAATTACATGTTTTACAGCATTGTATAGACTTTAGAAATTTACTTCTCAATGCATTAGCTTGATTTAAAAGTCATAGTCCATCTTTCTCTTTATTTACTTTTTTCCTGCTAAAGACTGAGTGTTTATGTTCAATATTCATATGTGGAAACTTAATTCCCAATATGATGGTGTTTGGAGGTGAGGTCTTTGGGAGGTGATTAGGCCATAACGGTAGGGCCCTCAAGAGTGAGATTAGTACTCTTAGAAGAAGAGACTCCCTTCTGCTATGTGACATTACAGGTAAAAAATTTTCTGATTCTGTGAATCAGAAACTGGGTCCTTACAAATCTGCTGCCATCTTGATTTTCAACTTCTCAACTTCCAAAACTATAAAAAATAAAAGTTTTTTGTTCATAAGCCATGCAATCTATGGTATTCTGTTATAGCAGCTTGAATGGACTAAGACAATTCTCTTGCTAATTGAAAATCTATAACTAATACAATCCATAACCAGATATCTTCCATCATACAAATCTTTAGAGATAAGAGAAATTCAAGATCCATGAAGAAGGTCAGACATCAGCTGAAATTTTTTTCCTAACAGGAGAAGGGATAAATAATGTGATTGGTAAGTAGAATATATTCATTTAGTAATATATTTAGCTAGGAATCCAACAAGAGTCAGAAATCAGTGTTAATCTGTAACAAAATTAACATCTTTTTCTATATATCATGGTTATGTTTATTGACAAAATAATTTTTTCTTAATTCTTAGGACAAAGTAGTAAAGTCAGTTATATAATGTGCTATATATCTTTGACTTCTTTAAGAATATCTCATTGTTTACACTTCTCTCTTTAGCCTTCAGCCGTATGTTTAGACTTGGCCTCTTCTTCCATACTACATAGCAGCATTAGAGCCATAAAATAACCTAGGCATGATTTTGAAAACAGTAGATAAAGTTTGCATTTCTACTGTTGCTATTCATACATTTATTCATTCATTCTAAAAATACTTTTCAAGAATCTTCTTTGCACCAGAAACTCTGCAAAGCATTACAGATGCAAATATAAATAATATCAAATTGTTATGGGGGTATACAAAGATAAATATATCGATAAAGAGTTAACTATACTGTTATTTATTATAATTAATGTTGATATATGTGTATATATATAGAAAACCCAGCCATATAAAAGTTATTTCTTACTCAGAATAAAAGCTGATCAGAGAAGATGGTGTGGTGATTGGAGTGGTTGAATAAGGAGAAGACAATGTTTGGGACTGAGGACTCCTGGAGTTTAAATGTGTGTATGCAGGGAGGAAAGGTGAATGATGAAAGAAGATACAATTTCTCATTCTCCAGTTGCTTCGCATACAAAGTTTTCTTTATTCAATTAGTGATTATTGATTATCAGTAATTTTATTCTTAAAAATTAATTCTATACTCCTCACAATGTCAAGACTACCAGTATTTTACACTTATTTGAAATCCCTCCAATGTAATTTACAAATCTTTACTATGTTTTGTATTCCCGTCAAATCTATGTATTGGGCAGCATCTGGATACAAACATTTATACCAGAAAGTATTATCACCTCTTAGATAATGAGTGCATGTTGCAAATCCTCAATTCAAGAAATATTCTCAATCTTTAAACATTTAGCTACCTTTTGAGGTCAATATTTCAGTAGCATTGTGAAATACTATCTCAAAAGAGACTCCCTATATATTCACCACCCAGTATTTTAAGCCTCCACAATATCTTAGGGCAGAAAATTTTGACTTGGACTTAGCTCTAGTTTGAGGAGGACATTTCCTATTTTTATAGACATAACAAACAATTACTGTGATAAAAATGAAAATGTAAGAATATGTCAGTCCCAAGAAATTGTTATAAAGCTTTCTCTAGCCCTTTGCTAAATGAAAAACCTACTTCGAACATGCTGAGAAGGTAGAGATTGTTTGGTTGTTATTTATTCATATGGAGAAAGAAAGAGAAGTTTCTTTGCCACCCTTTAGACCTTTAGCTTTTTCATTTTCAGTTAGCTGAAGAAATGATGTACTGGACATTAAAACTTTCCATTTAAATGTTATATGTCTTTTATAGCCTTACTGTTTTTGAATTCTTGGAATAGATATGAAAATACCCCCTTTATGAATACTATTGTGATTTTTTAATTCCTTTGAGATTAGAGAATGAGATACCTACAGAAGTATACAGAATATGTATCATGGTCTTACTGAATTTAGTAAAAGGAAAAAGTTCAAACTGTTTTCAGCTTTCAACAATGTTTTGGGTAAAGTAAAATTATCCTGACAGAAATATAAGTAAATATTTTGATTATATTTCTCATATGTATGATGCACCAAAAACTACATTATAAACGTTTGGAGGTGGTTAAATAGTTGCTCACAGTTGGCAATAATATGTCTCTAGATGATGTGAAGCAGATAGGTCCTGTTTGATGTCAAATGGACTTTCCGCAACTAGAGAAGAATTTAGCCAGAAATTCTTAGACATTTGTAAATGTCCTCATAGCTTTCATTTATTTCTACTGAAAGTCAAGGAACTTAAAAAAAAAAAGGCATTCTGTATAATCATTATCATCTTTATAATGCTAAAATTGTAACTCTATTTACTATAAAGTATGGAAGCTTCTAGTCTGTCTGAACCAAGAAATTGAATCCATATTTTAGGACAGAGAAGGCGCCAGCATTGAAGGCTGAGAACATAATGACTGCTTGCCCTTCTGCCTTCCTGAATTAGTATAGCTCAAGAGACTCAGGCAAGAGACAGGAGTAGTGGAAAAAATCCGGGGTGGAAAGATACAATTCCTTCAGTTCTGGCATATAAATCTCTGTCATTCAGTATTTTTCTATCTTTTCTATTCACTATCTTTTATCATTTCTTAAATGCAAATGAAAGATTAAGATGAATCCAATCAGCTGTAATTTTGTATGAATTACTTCAATCTCATAATTAGATTATTCCTAGTTAAATATAAGGAGCTTTAGAGGGACAGTCTTGGTTTTGCTGCTAGGAAAGTAGACATGCAATTTTGGATGTCCTGGGGTAGCAAAAGGATTAAAGTCATTGGTTTACTGTCCATAGGACTTTCCGAATCATATTGTGATAGTCTTGATGAGGTGGGGTAAGAATGGTTACTGGTGCAGGCGTATGAAACAATAAAAATCGAGCTCTTTCTATATACTATACTTATTATAGAATGTGCCTTGGACTTTGTAATCAGATTATATATGCATAACTAATGCCTAAACACTATGTTCACATCTTGTGATATTTAAAAATAACTATGGAAAATTTCAGAGACAATCCCTAATCTATAAACAGATTGTATTACGGAAGCTTATTACTTGATGAAATGCAGTTTGGGTATATATTTATCTTTTGGAACAGAGCAATACTAAATATTGAAAGTTCCAAATCAAACCATGCAGGTTGTTTTAGCTTATCAGTATATGTTATCCTATATTATACATGCTTATAATAACACAAGAGAACAAACCTTTGAATCTACTTTTAAAGTGTTTCAATTTTATGTGAGTAGTGAACAATACTTATTCACTGTGTAGAGACTAATAGTGATTTTAAAAAAGAATGTAGTTCATTTGTATGTATTTTTAATATCATTGTTTTCTTGCATGAGTCCAACATGGGTATTTTCTTCCCAATATTTAGACATCATCAATAGATTTATATTTAGGAAAATAAGTTATTTGAAATTGGTTTCATTTTTTTCTTTTTTTCTTTTTTTTTTTTACATTTTTCATCAAACATTCATAACTCTGATTGCACAAAAGAGTAAGGTACAGGGAAGAATATCATTATTATCTTTTTTTAAAGCAATACCAAGATGATTAAAGAGTACTGAAGAGCATTTTTGCCACTCCCTGGTCTTGCCGTTCTTTCATTGATTCTTGTGGAATTGAACTACATTTCTCTGAGATATTTTTCTTTGACATCTAGAAATAATTCTGCTTCTGTGCTCCTTTTGAAGATGTATTTTCCAAGACAAACGATTTTCAATAGCTACTAAGCACTGACATCTAACCTGGACTGAGACAACCTTCTCACACTACACTCAAACAACACAGTGGAATTCCTAGAAACCTACCTTGACTATTTCATATCACATTAAGAAGAAGGAGAAACAGCTAATTTTGTAATTTCTAGAAATAAGCACAAGAATATAAAGTGTCCTTCTTCTTATTGTTGAGGTTAATGACTTCAGCCAAGCTTTTCTGTGGAACTTACATGAATGATTAGTGCCTGATTAAATGGGCCCATAAGCCTTGAGCTATATTCAACAGTGAATTCAGCTTAGTAAACATTCATTGATATCTCAGTGCCTAGTACTGGTGCTAGGAATTGAGTGATGAAACAAACAAAAAAACAAAACAAAACAAAACACAGACCCTTCTAAAATAGCTCACTGTAACTCATAATTAAAATGCAAGAGATAAAAAAAAAGTGTAATTATAAATGTATGTTTAAAGTACAACTCCAGTACTGAAAAAAAGAACAAATGACTCTAGAATTAGAAGCTGAGTTGGGGGACCAAGAGAAATTTACTATGAGAAAATAAGAAGTGAATAATTTCAGGCAAAATTATCAGCAAATGAAAACCTACAATAATAAGAAAGGCCCAGACATGGTCAGAGCATTCTAATTGGTTTGTATGCCTGAAATGTAGATATGCAAGGCTGAGGGAAAGGAAGGTCCTGGTAAAGGATCTTAGGAACTTGTAGGCCTTGCATAAACCTAGAACTTTTTCCTGAAGACTATGAAATAGTAGTACAGCCTTTTAAATCAGAAAGAGACAGTTAAATTTGCATTTTACAAGGCTCATAATCTCAGCAATATTATGTGTTGGTTAGAAAGAGAAAAATTCAGAAGCTGATAGGCTTCAGCATAAAATAGGCCTAGTTTCCTAGTTTTGGCCTGAGACAATGACATCTGATATTATGACACTATCTCATGCTATCTGAACTAAGAATGGTATTGAAATGAAATAATGAGATGGATGCAAGAGAAAGAGGCTGACTTGATAAGATTGGTAAAAGATTGGAGGTAAACCATCCTAAATGTGCTTATGACACCAGCAAAATAGGGATATTTTAAACAACTTTATTAAGGTAAAATTGACGTACAGTAAACTGCACGTATTTAAAGTGAATGCTTTGATAGCATTCTATAATATCTGTACACCCATGAAAACATCACCACAATTAATATAGTGAACATATCTATCACCCTCACAAGTTTCTCTTTACCCTTTAATAATCTTTCTCTGTACACGTTGCCCCTTCTCAGACAACGGCTGAACTGCTTTCAGTCACTGTAGATTAGTTTGCATTTTCTAAAGTTTATATAAATAGAACTATACAGCACATGTTTTTTTTTCCCCTCTGGTTTTTTTTCATTCAGTATAATTACTTTGAGATTCAACTATGTGTGCACATTAATAGTTTATTTTTTTATTGTCTAATCTTTTATAATTTGCAAGTCTTCATATATATATATATATATATATATATATAATTTTTTTTTTTTTTTTAGGCAAGGCAACCCTTGGTTGACCTCACAGATTGCAAGGAGCTTGTCAGTTTACAATCCCTTATTTTTTTTATTTTTAACACCTACAGTGCCTGGTCTTCCTAGGTGGTCTCCCATCCAAGTACTAACCAGGCCTACCCTGCTTAGCTTCCGAGATCAGATGGGATCGGGCTTGTTCAAGGTAGCGTGGATGTAGACAGCAAGTCTTTAAATAGACATATTCCTTCTTTTCTTTTGGATAAATGCCTGAGATTAAAATGAGTCCATTATATGCTAAGTGTATGTTTAATTAAAAAAAAAGACCACAAATTGTTTACAAAGCAATTAACAATTTACATTTTGTTGGACAATGTATGAGAGTTCCTGTTCCTCCAAATTTTTACCAACACATATCATGGTTAGCTCTTTTTATTTTAGCTATTCTAACAGCTGTGTAGTGGTATCTCATGGTTTTAATTTACATTTCTCTAATGAAAAATAATGCTACATATCTTTCACATGCTCATTTTCCATCTGTATATCTTTTGATGGTATCCAAGTCTTAAGCCCATTTTTAATTTTTAATTAAGCTTTTTTAATTTGGGTTGTTTGTTTTCTAGTTATCGTGCTTGGCTAGTTGAATTATATGTGGTCAAAGGGATTCAGTTAAACAACATAGTTTTTTGATGTCAGAGACTCTCTAGGTGTTAACTTAGGCCATTAGTGGATGGAGAAGAACTCGTATCTCATGTAAGTAGATGTTATGTCACTAAGCATACGGGCAGATAAGCAATGTTATAGCCTCAAATAATTAATTATAAACGTATTGAGTTATTTGTATGTGTGTGACTTTCAAGTGGTAATTTTCCAATAGAAAAAATATCTGCTGATAAATTTAGAAACATGATCAAACCAGGCAAACCTATAGATAGTTAAAGTTTTTCTTTTGTTGGAGATTTATATTAAATACCCATTCCCAGATGTCTTCTCTCAGAGCAGTATCTGTATATTTTTGTCTATATCCTTAGAGTTCTTCACAGAGTGTATAGTACTGAACCAGATCAAGGTTCCATGCCTCTCATTTTTTTCAGCTACCAAAGCTTTATTTATTTTTTTATCCCATTAAATGAAAGTCTTATTTCAACTAGGTAGCAATTGTGTGTATGCTTGCCTAAGCAGTCTAAATTTACACCAGTTAAAATATAAAGTTTTCCAGAAAGCCCATAGGAAAAAGTTTTAATTATAGTAGCAGACTAATATAGAGATATTTTTATGTATAGGACTTTTTTTTTTTCTTCAGAAAATCTTAAACTTGCATCATATGGTACTACCTACCTATATGTAGAATCCCCACATCATGATTTATTGTTAATTTGATCTTCTTTACTCTTTCTTATTCATTACCTTTTATCATCAGCCTTTATGAGAAAATAAAGCAACAGAAAAATAGAGTCAGGAGATGGAGGAAAATTGAACATGGAGTGGAAGGCAGCGTTTTTAAAAATTATTTATGGACTTGATATATATTTGAAGCATTTGAAATAGCAAGTTTTATATAAACTATATAACCAAAAGCTATATATTAGGTAACTACTAGAAAATGATAGTTATGAATGTTATGGTTTGAATTACATACCACAAAAATTACGTTAAGCTCTTAACTTCCATTACCTCAGAATTTGACTGCATTTGGTAAAAGGGTCATAACAGATAAAATTAGTTAAGATAAGTTTATATTGGAGTAAGATAGGCCTTTAATACAATATGACTGGTGTCCTTACACAAAAAGAGAAGATGATATGAAGTGAAGCACATGGAGAGAATGCAACATGGCAATAGAGACAGAGATGAAATAACGAAGCTGTAAGCCAAGGAATGTCAAGGATTGACGGACTTCCAGAAGGTAGAAAGAGGCAAAGAAGGACGCTACCCAGAGTCTGAGAGGGAGAATGGCTCTGTCAACACCTTGATTTTGGAATTCAAGCTCCAGAACATGAAATAATAAGTTTCTTTGTTTTAAGCAATTTATAGTACTTTGTTATGTCAGTCCTAGGAAACTAATATGATGAGCAAATGTATTTTAATAAAACCTCTGAGATAACATGAAGATATAGTTTATATATAGAATTGTTCAACATTCACAAGGATACCAGTACTTTGAGTTAGAAAAAAAAATTAGTAACATTCTTATTTGCACTCAGATGCTTTGGGTTACAGGTTGAGTTCCTTTGAAGAATTGCTATTGATGACAGCAGGTCCAACTTTCCATGCAGAATTTTCTCATGTGCATAGCTTATTTCTTATTTTTAAGTCATTTTTCACTCATGCTTTATGATCTGTCCTTTCACATTGAGATGTACGTTAACTCAGGAAGCTATCATGATAATATACCAACCAGGATGTAAACAAGCAACACTTAGACTCGTGATAAGTGGAAATCTTGAAAATGATGATGGAGAGGAAATGATGCATTCCTCATTATTAAGAATATAACATAAGTTGTTTAAAAAAAAGAGAGAGGGAAGCCCACTATTCAGTAATCCTTGCGAGAAATTTGGGCAGAGGGGATGGAGTAAAGGGCCAGCCTGAGATAAACACTGCAGACAAACAGTCATTGGTGGTAATTAGATGAGTTTAGGAGAAAGAATAAAAAATGACACCAAAGAATAATTCTTTTTTGACACTTTTCTCCTCATACTTTTTTTTTTTTTTTTTTTTTTTTTTTTTGCTTTAAGAAGGTAATGACAAAGGCTGGCAGAGGCATATGAAACTGTTTTATCCTTTGGTTCTATTATATGTTATGTTCAGTTCTCCCATCTGTTGCCATGCAAGTTGGAGCAAATAGCACTAGCTGGGTCAGTTACTGTGTGGGCTCTGCTGTTGCCAAATCACATAATTTTTCTTACTCCATCATAGACTAGTTAATTCTATTCCGACCTCAGTAAACAAATAATTAACAACTATTATGTTTTAGCCCAGGAAATATGTTAGCCAAGACAGTCTCAAGATCTGTTGTCAGAGAGGCAATGAGGTTAGGAAGCATAAAAGAAAATGATCTTATTCTTCACCCTAAGGCTTGAGTTAAAACTTATCTGCTTATGGAATCTAATATGTTTGAAACAAACATAACTATTCACTTAAATTATTTATGTGTGTAATTGGCATGTAGGGGAAAGATTCTATTCTGTGATTATCAACTGGTGATTCTGAAAAGAAGGTATAAATAAGACCCTGTTTTACAGGGTCTTGTACAATTTAATATTTTCAGAAATAGTTGGTCTTGACATCATATGGAAAGGTACAGAGGCAGAAAGAGTAACAATATCCTTTCAACTCATGAGAACAACTAGTATTCATTCCCATTATATCTCTTTTTTCCTTTATGGATCTTTGTTTTAATAGAACAAAGGACAGCAGAGTTTAGTCTTCTAAACCAGGAATCTCTCCAAATGACTGTGAGTAAAGGTGGACACCCTTTCTGAACATGCCACTTCTCTGTGCAGAAAGTGCTGGTGGGTCACCAGAGACTGGGAAACCAATACATTGAGAGCTGGCCAAAATCAGGACCAAACTTTATTCAGGTTTCCATCTACCAATTATTCACCTGCAATCAATAGTCGGATAGTGGTTCCATAAAAACTATGTAATATTCTGCCTCCGTATCTGTCTTTATTTTTATGAAAGCATCTAGCTAGCCACCTAGAAATGATTGGCAGTTTTTTCTCTATTTTTTTATGATAGTTTAAAACAATTCCTCATATGTACCCTGAAGAGGGATATTTGTGAATAGATGTGGAATTCCTACCAACTGCTGCCCTCTGTAATTTTCAAAGAATTAACAATATCTGTTGACTCTGCCTTCCAGCTAACTAAACTGGGTTTTGTTTGTTTGCCAAGTTCAATAGTTTAATGTATGCAATGTTGGGTTTATCACCTCCCATATTATTTCCTTTACCTCTGCATTTTCAACTTCCTATTACTGCTTACTCATCATCCCAGCTCAGATGCCAAACCAATTTTGAATTTAGGCCCAGAAATAATTTAAAAAGTTTAATCCTGCCCCCACCTCACCAATACTGTCAGATGGAGTTTAATTATCATCTTCCCTTCTGGATTTGTAGACATCAGAAGATTGGTGCTCTAGTAATATGCTTTGAGCTATTCCTTGAATTCCAATCTGCAAATCTCAATTTGGCATGCATGTCCAAGGAGAAAAATCAGATGATTCGATGACTGGATAAGAGATACTTTGATCCTGACATAGCCAGGGAGTTTAGTTTGTTGGCCAATATAGTATATGGAGGATAGAATCTGAAGTTTATCTATCAGTCTTCTTGACTAATCTCAAAATTTTTAGCTAATGTCTTCTCAGATATGATTAAATCTTCACTACCTTTTAACCTTTAATAAGGCTGATAAAAATTTAGTTCACTACTTATTTTACTGTTATTTCCTTTCGCTTGGATTATCTTCCGATTGTATATTTCTTATAGAAAACTTTTTAAAATTAATCCCCTATAGTGACATTATGCTAATTAAAATTAGGTTATAAAATATGTAAATACATATAAATTAGCATATCTTCAATACTCCTTAATATACTAGAAGTGAACAAATATTATATCTGTATAAGATTGTAAGTGATTGAATAAGTATATGGACATATGTGTGTGCACACATTCCTTGTTTGTGTAAATATATTTGCTTATGTAATAATGGTAATATCTAGATTTATTGAATACATACCATGATCTAGAAACTGCTATATTTTTTGCATATTAATTCATTTAATTTTATAATAACCTTATATGATAGTGTTTCTACTATCTTCATTTTACAGATCAAAAAATAAGACACATCGAGAATTTAATAATTTATTAATGTTCACACAATCAGGAAGCATCAAGTACAGGATTCAAATCCCAGTAGGATGTTCCAAGGCTTGTATTCTCTTAATTTCTACAACATCCAAATACATAATATAAGGACAGTATGATTTGACATTTCATTTTAGGTTTATGATGGTGATGAATAGAGTAAAGATGTCAGAAACTAGGTATGAGAAGTTTTCTCCTTTTCTGGCCCAGGTTCTTCATCATTTACTCATGTCTCTCATGTCCACTGTGTCCTACTGTTTCATTCTGGTCTAGATCCCTTCCTGACATTTATACTTATATGATGAATTATTCAGTTCTCATCCTCTGGCTTCCATTGCACTGTATTCAGCTTTTCTACCTGCACTAGAGTTCAGTGACTTAGGGATTACTTTTGATATTTTTTGTTCTTTCCTGTAATTATGTATCACACTAATCTGTACCATGGAATATCTCTTATGTGTGTGACTTCTATGCAGCTACTTTCAAAGGTCTCTTTACTTAACTGAATTTACCTGTTCATAACCTCAGTAAGAGTACTGACCTTAAATAAAGAAAAAATAGAAAAAATTACAAAAACTGGAAGACTATCCTATATTATTCAAAAGTCTTTTTCTATAAAGCAGTGATTCTTAAAAGTTGGTCCTTGTACTAGTAACAGTGTCACTTGGGAACCTGGTGGAAATGCAAAGTTTAGGGTCTCACCTTGGACTACGGAATCAGAAATGCTGAGGGTGTCACTCAGGAACCTGTGTAGACAAGCCTCCAGGTGATCCTATTGCTTACTTAACTTTTAGAACCACCACCCCATGGCTAGTCCCTATCACCCAATTTCTCATACCACCGTCAGTTCAGCTTATCTAAAACAAACTCATAAATACACACACACACACACACACACACACACACACACACACACGCTCCCTGGATTTATAAGCATTTGACTGTGTATTTACATTGAATTAAAACTACTATTTTATTGTTTATCAGAGACAGTGGAGCTAATATAATTTTATTAGACACCAAATCATTTAAACCAGTGTTTATCAAATTTTTAACATTCATAAGAATCACAGTGTTAAATGTAGATTCTTATTCAGTAGATCTGAAGCGGGACCTGAGATTCTGAATCACTAGTGAACTTCCAATGACTGACAATGTTGTTGGCCTTAGCCCACACTAAACAGTGAAGACTTAGATTCAGTCATTGCATCAATAACCATATTCATCTATATCCTAAAATATTGCTGCAGTTTCTCTTTTATTCTATCTCTAGTATACTCACCATTGAGTATAACCTTCTAGCACAGGCTTATCTAAATATACTCACCTCTATCCTCAAGTTTTTAACATGATGATCTCTAAATCTAAATTAAAAATACTTCCATCCACAAAGTATGCCTGTCAGAATTCTGGCCCCCCCCCCTTTCTTTTCCATGTTTAACAAGTTCTACTTTCTTTCTTCAATTTTCTGATTATTTCATGTTGGGCATAATTCCTCTATATTATACTCTCTACCTCTTAATTAACAAATAAAACAATGCTCTGTATTAAGTTACCCAGTCACATGATCAGTCTCCAACATGCTTTGAGTTCCAGGAAGACAGATTTAGATGGATTTTACAGATCTTGGTCCCCTCCCCACTTATCTAGCCAATGTCTGACACATAGATGCTGCAGAATACTACTTACTTAATTAAATTAGGGAAGACCAGGTGAAAATGATGTTTTAATTAATGAAGTAGGAGAGCCTAATTAGTTTTTTTGGGATGACTGTACTCCAGGAGATCAAAAGAATTGTTTTTAATTAAGAACACAGCTAGAGGTATCTCTAGGAAACAGGGAGAGGCCCAGGCAGTAAAAGACCATTGACAGCTATGAAGGGAGTGAGGGCCTGAAATAGAAGAAAAGATTTTCAACTATGGACAAAATAATTACCTGACGCTCTTCTGCCTAGCAATAATCCTTAAGCCTTGCTATCAACATTACAAAATGTGTTGTTGAAAAAGCATTCCTGGGCAGAGAAAATAAAACCCTAAATGATATAAATTATTTGTGAATTGCTAAAGAATAAACAGTAAGACTCAGAAGAAATTGGCATGTATATGTCATCCTTTTTTAAGTAAAGGAATTGTTGCTCTTATGGAAATTACAAAAATACATTTAACCCAAAAGTTTCAACTCTGTTTATAATCAATCAGCAGTCAATTGAGACTCCCATTTAACTATCGGACTTATTCAAGATACATAAAGTAGCCAAGTTGGCTGTTCCCAGAATCTAGATTTTGCTCTTATAGAGAATATGGCCACAGTCTGAACTTTGGATATACATTTTTAAACCAGAAAAATATGTATATTGAAAAACTATAAAAAGATGAAGAAAGGACAAATACCCTACTACATTTAGATCCATAGTTACTTTAATTATTAGATCTCCATTAATTTTTTATTCCCTTCTGCTTACTCTGTATATATCCAATTACTATTTTAATTTCTCCTCATGTAATAGTGAAATTTCTTGTTTATTTTGTTTTTTTGTTTGTTGTTTTTACTGTTCAGCTTTATCCTTTTTCTCATCTTTTTTTTTTCTGTGTCCTTTGTGATTTGGAGTGTTTTAGTATTTTTTGTAGTTTTTATTTTTTAAGTCATTGATACTGGATCTCACTTCCTTTATTTGTAAAAATGAGATGAGACTCAATAATTTTCACAACTTTTCAATATTTGGAACTCTCTGACTCAAGATTTTATAGTCATGAGATGAGACTTTTGAAACTTTTAAAAAAGTTATTAAAAGAGAGAGATAAGAAGTTTTTCTTTTTTTTCAGAGTGACTTCTATAAATGCATGGCAAAAATGTGAATTTGAAAGTTTACAATGTTTCAATATGTATTTTAATGTGATGGCAGGAGTTGTGCTGGAATTGACCAACAACTTTAAGGATAGAAGGGGCTGTAACACAGTGTGCCTGAAAAGAAACTTCACTTTCCCCAGTCCTGGGATGGTACAGAGTTGGTAGTTCCTCTGGCTCAAAGATGGAATAGAGGAAGCAGGAGCTGTAAGCTCCCAGCATGCTGCAGACAATGTGATGGCCCACCCATAGAGAGATTGCTGGAATGGACCAGTGGCAGTGTCAAGGAGATAGGGTGGCATCCCTCTTCGAGAGTGTCTTTCAGTGAAGATTGGAGTAAAGCTGAGTATTCCTCTGAATAATCCAGGTAAAACAGGAGACAGAGAGGAATAGGGAGAAAGAAAGAAAGATAGAAAGGAGGGAACAAAGAAGGAACATAATGCAAAGAAGGAAGCATGGAGAAAAGAAAAAACGAAGAGAAAGAAAAAAGGAAGAAAAAAGAAAAAAACAAACAGAAAATAAACATGAGATCTTTGAAAGTTTTAATCTACTTTAGCAATTAAAGACTATGGAAAATCCTATAATAAAAAGATTGATTTTTTAGTCTTAATTGGGTAACTAATTTAAACACAAAACCCATTTTTTCATGGAAAATCTATTCATTAATAGAATACCTTTTGGGGAATGGTGTTGTAGACAAGTAGCAAGCAGCTATAGTAGAAAAAATGTAAAAACATTTTGAGAATATTTAGAGTTATAGTGATTCTTAGGAATACTTTTTGGGTTATTTCGATTCTATGATTAGAACAAATTTATAGCCAAATATTCACATTTGAGAAAACTTGTGCATTACACCCACTCTTGCTCTATTTGTATAGTCTCATCTCTATTCTTTACCTATAGGTAAACCTCATTGTGTCATTTTTAAATAATAAATTATGTACATGTTCGCTTACTGAGCACAGATGTGTATTTTCCAATAATTAAAATAATTTTAAGGAAAAAAAACTTTAGTAAAAATTAAAGCCAACCTTGTGTTTGGCAAGGGCACGTGTTCTGTGAGGATTAAATAATTTGCTTCTTCTAGGTATTTAACATAATCTATATGTGTGTATTAGGCAACAGACATATTTACCCAAGCAAACTTTAAGTCCTCCCAGTAAAGTTGTTTGCTTGATTGCCCTGGTGTCCTATCCTCTGGTGGGATTTTCACCAGGACATGAAGTTTGTTAGTCTGAGAATTCACCCAGACCATGTGGAACAAAGTATACATCCTTTTTTTTTACTTTTTCTGCATATATGAAATTTGTTGTTCATACTTAGTATCTTATAGAGTTTCTTCAATTTGTGAAGATTAATGAGATTATAGCAACTGCTTATTATATCTTGCATTTTCCATAGGTTTTTTTAACTCCCTTTTATCAAGGCCTCTCAACTGTGCTAAATTCTAATACTGTGAAAAATATTTTATATGAAAAATAGAAATAAGAAGATAGACTATGATTGGTTTATAAATTGCTAACAGGAAGGATTGTATGGGAGGCAAGGGGACCAACTCTTAAATATAACAGGGCTTGTTAATAACATAATACTCTTAGCCAATATTCCACAGATATAGCAACAAGAACTCAACTTGGACTTGGACTTTCAAATGTCTGACTTTGACCATAATGATAGGCAAGTAGTATGTAAAGAAAAATTATTCTACAAATTATAAAATTTACTATTTACAGAGCTTGAAGCTTACTTAAACAAATTACTTACAAAGTAATGAAGAGAGCATCATCCCAGTTTTAAAGAAATGCAGTTTTATTTTGTTTTTCTGTATTTATTGAACCCATTATTAGGAACTTAATTCAATTTATTACATATTTCTTCACCTACTATATTCTTGATGAGTAAGGAATCCAAGACAATGTGAAGAGAAACAGTTGCATGTGAAATCATACCTCCAGTCCATATGGTTGCACACTTTAACTATTAAATTAAGCTTTTAATCACTCACCCATCTCTACTTTGACTCTCAAATAGTTTTTAGTTTATGATAAACAAGGCTCTTTATGTGTACCCAGGAATCATTTGCTTGCTTACCATCAAAAAGAGTAAGGACAAGTCTTACCTAAAGGAGAGTTGTACAAACTGAGACTGGAGAAAAACTGAGAAATACTGGGGTGGCAGGGGAGAGTCCAATGAAAGGGCCAAGTATTTAGTTTGCTTCTAGAGTAGGCCTATAGTTGAGCCAGCAGAACTTTCTTATGGTCCTACAAGGGACTAAAGCTTCTACTACATTCAAAACTACCTATGGGCATCCCTTAAACACAATGTACACTTTGTCACCAGTGTATATGCTCTCTCTTTCACCATACCTTGCCTTGAATTTCCTTCTCTTCTCTTCTCTGCTCGACAAATCTGCCCATTGGGAGCTTTGACCCATTGAGAAGCATTCTTAGACCATTCTATCTGAAAGAGAAAACTCCCTCTGAATTTATATAATGCTTAGTTGCCAGTCCCAATGAGAAAGGTAGTGTGAAAAAAAAAAAAAAAGGAAACAAAATCCTGATCAGAGTCAAACATTTCATCATTTACTAGATATGTAATCTTGAATAAATTTACTGACCTCTTATAGCTTCTTCTATCTTCATCCTTAAAATTGAGTAAGGTCTATGCTACATCTCGAACATGCTGCCAGGATAAAATAATGTCATGTTTGCAAAATGTGTTGTATATGACAATTGATTGTACTTAAGTAAGAAATTTGCTTTATTTCCACCAAATTCAGTTATGATGATTTACATTCTGGTAATCCCAATATGATTTCATATATGTTTTTTCTTATTGCCCCAGCCCAGTTAAAAGTATATATTTGTTTTCTCCTGATGATGAAAGAAGTTAAGTCTTTAGTATATAAAATATTAAAATATACCCAAGTATAAAAAATGAAAAAAGGCATGAAATAACCAGAAAATAACTGCTAAATCAAGAAATAACCACCATTAACATTTTTCTATTGTATGCTATAAACATTACAATTCTTATACATGTAAGTATATATGTGTATCTTTGTACACAGCTGGTTCACTTATCAATATATCCTATAAATATTTTCCAGTCTTATTTTTGCTTCCTCAAATGCAACCATAGTATTTTGATTTACCATGTCTGGCTAAGTACATAGCATTACACTTTGGGAAATAAATTTTCAATAAATGGGCTTTATTATGAGAGCGACTTAAAGCATTTTATGATTATTTAAATATAAAATTATTTAAAACAGAATTTCTGACTTTAGAGACAACTCTGTTCTTATCGATGAACCAAAGACGTTATAAGTAACACTGACTCTTTTCCTTTTCCTTTTCCTTTTCCTTTTCATTTAGTTTGTTGCCCAGCCCAATTGTCAACAACTGCTTGCATCTCGCTGGTACGATGAGTTCCCAGGCTGGAGGAGAAGACACTGGGCAGTGAAGATGGTGACATGTTTCATAATTGGACTTCTTTTTCCTGTCTTCTCTATGTGCTACCTTATAGCTCCTAAAAGCCCACTTGGACTGTTCATCAGAAAGCCATTTATCAAGTTCATCTGCCATACAGCATCCTATTTGACTTTTTTGTTCCTGCTGTTGCTTGCCTCTCAGCACATCGACAGGTCAGACTTGAACAGGCAAGGTCCACCACCAACCATCGTCGAGTGGATGATATTACCATGGGTCCTGGGTAAATGTGTTACTATAGAAAATATAAAAACGTGATACTACCATGGAATTTTGTTGCTCAGGAAAGAATATTCGTTAAAGCTTAGGACATAGTAATGTTTAAAACAAGTTCTGACTATTGTATTCCAAGACCTAATACCCAAAACTAAATAATTATTTTATAGCTGTGGTCGACCTGCTCTTACATTCAGCTTGTAAAATGTAACCTTAGGTTTTAGAATATCAGATTTTAATGATTTCATATCCCATGAATGATTTTCTCATTTTGTTTGTATGTTTGTCTTTTAAAGCCTTTTCATATGTGTCATTGGCCATATGTAAATAATCATTTTAATTTTCTTGATACACCTTTTAAAAGATAAGTACAAATTACTCAGCAAAATTAGTGATTCTGGACATAACATAACTATAAACGATCTTTAAAATCAATCCATTTAAGTTTATCTTTGAAACTTTATATCATTAAAAT
Source organism: Pteropus vampyrus (assembly GCF_000151845.1). Taxonomy (NCBI): domain Eukaryota; kingdom Metazoa; phylum Chordata; class Mammalia; order Chiroptera; family Pteropodidae; genus Pteropus; species Pteropus vampyrus. The sequence continues at coordinate 5,948,680 of NW_011888852.1, read as the reverse complement.
AATAAGAAATTCAATAATAGGACATCCACCAATCTCTTTCAGTTCTTTTCATAGAAATAAAAATGTTTTGGATCTGCAGGAAATCTTGATAAGATAGAAAACCTTAAAGTATTGGTAAAAATCCAGTTTTCTTTTCCTATTGTTATTATAGCCACAGATAAAATTTACATTTTAATTATTCTTTCCTCTATCCTACTGCTGTTTGCTGAGAAATAACATTTTCTCAATTTAGCTCCTTATTTTAAACCTCTCTGTTATCATACCCATCTCGTCATTTAGTAATTAGAAAATATATGATTCACAATCTCAGAAGATCAGTTTAAGTTAACTGTCAAAACCGCTGCAGAGATTGTAAAGGAGGAAAATGTAGGGGAAAAAGAGACAGTGTCTGAATCTGAGATAGATACACTTTTCAACTTTAAAAGTTATAAATACTTTAAGCACTGACCATAAGAAAAGTTCATGGGACCAAGTTTTACATATCTTACTGGATAAAAAGAAATCATTTTCTTACTGAACTTTAAAATAGAGTACATTCTCATTAATCTGAAGTACATAAAGTGTAACCACAGATTCTTCCTGTTTAAAGAATAAAATAATTATGGCATTTTAGTTGATATTCAATATAAAATTATCCTGTTTGAGTTTAAATTCAATATCTCACATTGGGAATATGTCCTGTATGGAGTTTTCTTCATAGAAATTTCTTGGGAGCAATTCTTAAAGAAGTGCTAGGAAATATGATGTCCCATTATATATAACATATCGAATGTCTAGAAATCCTGATATCTCAAATGAATTACAGAATATTTCATTTTGAAAAATGCTATAGATACACTGCAGCATAAGCACATGTAATATTTCTAGTCTTTCATTTATTCAATCAATTAAAATACGTAGAATATTTTCTATGTAGTAAGCATAGTACAGGGCAATAGTGATAAGTAAGTGAGAGAGACAGAGAGAGAGAGAGAGAGAGAGAGACAAGTCCCTTGCCCTTATAAAGATTAAATTTTACTGGAGGAAATGAATAATAAACAATGAGATATGTTATATAATGTCAGAAATTAGTAAATAATATTAAAAAATAGAACTCCAAACTTTTTAAAAACTTATACAAGTAAAACAGTCATATGTGCAAAAGTTGTAACAGAATTTTCCATGAAAGCTGGCTAGAAGAAATTATATCCAAACCACAGCTAAATGGTTAAATATGGTATAAATTTAATTGTGAGAATTATAATTCTAGCCAAAAGAAATATCTACTAAAAGCAACATTTTCTCTAGATATCCTGACATCAGAGAGTTAATTTATTGGGAGATTTTTAGGGTAAAAACAGATTTTCTAGAATCCAAAAAAAAAAAAGAATGATTATCTGGCTTAAATAACAGGGAATGAAAAAGAATGTTTAAATATCAAATAGATCTGTCAAAACACTTCATTATTCATCACACTTGGTAAATTCTGAGTGTCTCATATCTAAATGCTTTGCTAGACCCATGATTATAAAGAGTATACTCTATGTTACTGGGGTCTGTGAAAAAGTACTGGATTTGAGTACATGTTAAGGTTCTACCACTAAGAGACTTTCCAACAATGGGTGTTCACAACCTCTCAGGATTTTCAATGTCTTCATTAATAAAATGAATGATTTAGAGTGATGACTTCTTAAGTCCCACTGAGTCCTATTACTGATGGGA
>NW_011888852.1:5936886-5945848 GCF_000151845.1 Pteropus vampyrus | reverse complement strand
TTTTTTTTTTTTTTTCCCCTGGGAAGCTCTTTATCTGTTCTTCGATTCTAAATGATAGCTTAGCTGGGTAGAGTAATCTGTAGGTTCTTACTTTTCATCACTTTAAATATTTCCTGCCAATCCCTTCTGGACTGTGAAGTTTTTCTTGAGAAATCAGCTACTATCTTATGGGAGCTACCTTGTAGTAACTGTTTATCTCTTACTGCTTTTAAAATCTGTCTTTATCTTTACCCTTTGGCATTTTAATATGATATGTCTAGATTGATTTGGGACTCTTTGAGTTCATCTTGATTGGGACTCTCTGTGCTTCTTGGGCTTGTATGTCTATTTCCTTCACCGGGTTAGGGTAGTTTTTAGTCATTATCTCTTGAAATAGGTTTTCAGTACCTTACTCTCTCTTTTCTCCTTCTGGTATCCCTATGATGGGAATATTGGTATTCGTCACATTGCCCCAGAGACCTCTTAAACTCTCCTAATTTTTTTATTCTTTTTTTCTTATTGCTGTTCTGATTGGGTGTTTTCTGCTACCATATCTTCTAAATCACTGATTCAATCCTCTGTTTCATCTAATCTATTCATTTCTCCTGTTAATCTTTATTTCAGCTATTGCATTTTTCATTTCTAATTGGTTCTTTTCTATGTTCTCTATCTCTATTTTTATGTTTTCCATCTCTTTGTTAAAATTCTCTCTGAGTTCATCTACTCTTTCTCTAAGTTCATTGAGCATTTTTATAGCCAGTGTTTTGCACTCTGCATCTAGTAGAATGCTTGTCTCCATTTTGTTTATTTTATTTTTTCCTGTAGATTTGTTTCGTCCTTTCACTTGGGACACTTTTCTTTGTCTCCCTATTTAGATCGCCTCCCTGTGTTTGTTCCTATGTATTAAATAGAGCTGCTATCTTTCTTGGTCTTAGTAGAGTAGCCTCATGTAGTAGGTGTTCTGTTGGGCCCGGCGATGCAGTCTCGCTGGTCACCTGCACTTGGTGCTCCAGGTATGTTTTTTGTATGGATTGTGTGTGCCCTCCTGTTATAGTTGAGAATTGGTTGCTATTTATATGTCAATGGGAGGGATTGACCCTCAGGCTAATTGGTTGTGAAGAATGGCTGGTGAATATGGTGGGAAAGCTGTCATGCAGGGACTGACTCTACAGAGTAGAATTTATTTTAGCAGGACTCTGGTGCCTTCCAAGTTTGCCTTTGGGGTATGTTGTCCTCACATGTGGCCCTGGGACATGCTCTGACTCAGTCTGAAGCCAGCCACAGGGATCTCCTGGGAGACACCCTGCTGCAGGCCAAGTTCAGCTGCAGCCTGTGCCCTGCCTGGGCCCACCAGGCAGGAGCCATCAAGCAATTTATAGATGGCTGCCACCCACACAGGGCTTGGAGGTGCCTCTACAGACTAAGCTAAGAATCGAGGCCAGCTGTTACTAATACTAGGCTTGGGGTTGCTCAGTAAACTGTATGGGGTTTACCATGGCTAGATGCTGTTTGTTTTGGTTTTTTGAAGCTTTGAGAGGTTTTTAGGAAAGTCCACAGCATGAGCCAAGACAGGCAATTTGAATGAAAAAAGCTTCTGAAAGTGGCTTGGGTGGCCCTCAAGTTGAGTGGGTGGAGTCTTAGGAAATCACCTGGGCAAGGCAAGTGGTGTTAACCAGGTTGATGGAGACTCAGATATGCCTCAGCCTGGGTCTGCACACTTGCTTGGGGGAAGGCCCAACAAAGGAACAGTGACCTCCACCAGCACTTCTGTCTTAGGGAAAGCTGTCCCTCCAGCCCTCACCCTGAAGCCAGATAATTTCATTCCTTCCATATGACCCTGGCACCCTTTGAGCCACTGCCCCAGTGCTGGAGCCCAGAGAGAGTAAGCCTATCAGTGAATAAGTCTATGTTCAAGCCCTTCAAGAGGATCTTCTCAGGTCTCTATCCTACTCAGCCACAAATTCTGTTAATTTTCACAACCAGATTTTGTAAGGACTCATCTTCCAGCACTGGAACCGTAGGCTGGGAAGCTTGGTATGGGGCCAGGACCCCTCATTTCTCCAGAGGGACCCCTGCAGCCAAGATATCCCTCCCAATTTTCAACGACCACACATGGGTGTGAGACTAGTACATTCAGTGTGTCTGCCTCTCTTACCAATCTTGAGGAGGCCCCTTTTGTATATCATTAGTTGTAGGACTTTTGTTCAGCTAGACTTCAGATCATTTTCAATGATGGTTTTCCTGTAGTTTATTTATAATTTCAACATGGTCCTGAGAAGAAGCAAGGACAGTGTTTACCTATTCCGCCATTTTGACCGAAAATCTGGAATGGTTTGATTTGATGACTGTTAATGAACCTTCCATATCATCTCACTAATTCCTGCTGTTTGGTAAAGTATGTGACCTTCTATTGTAAGGATCTAGATTTATATATATATAACATGATTGAACAACTTATGGAGAAGAGTCTGGTTTATAAATGTGTCTCTCATCATGTTAATTATATTGATGATAGATTAAAGCTCTATGCATGGGTTTCTCTAAAGTCTTTTTCAACCTACAGATCTCTAATTCATGTCATCCCAGTGAGTTACTTTTTGTGTAAAGAAAAAATTGTTTCACTTCTACTAAACTTATTTTCCTTCTATTTTCAGAGAAATTTTCCCAGATCTGATACCATAAATTTATGAGAAATTATTACTTTTTATACCTTCCATTTTATTTATCCTGACAAAAGACTTTTTTTACATATTTTTATTAGAAATTTCCATCTAGTGAAGAAAAGTTTTCTTTCTTTAAAGCCTAACCTCTCAAATCAATCCTTTTATCTCCTTAAGAAGTATTGTTTTGCTTGAGAATTTCTGTTATTTTATATACTTCTCTGTGTTTCAACAAAAGAAGCATTACAGATCCAAATATCTTGTGATTTAGTACAGTGGCAGATCATGTTTTTTATTATTTTCAATAACTTTCCTTTTGAAATTCAACATTTTGTTGAGTATCGAAATTGAAGTCTATTGAGTTTTATATATTTAGAAAACTGTCTAAAATGGCTTTTATAACCTTTCATTGCAATTTAATTGATAAGTTATAAATAACTCATCTCCTGCAAAGCCTTTTGAATTATTTTTTCTTTAGATTTTCTTATAATGAAGGTTATCTACCCTTTTTTTCTCCCATCAAACAGCCTCAAGAGATCTTGCAGATGTTTTCTGTCAGGATTAAATTTAGCATATAAGCAAAGATATCTAAAAGCTTCATACAGGGATCAAACTTATGATTTTGGTCATCTTGAGATATGGTTCTAACCAACAGAAAAACTAATCACAGGTAATTATTTTAGAACTCTTTCAACATAAAGGTAGATACTAAACAGACACTAATATACCTCTCAGAATGTTAAATTACCCATATAAATTAGAGTTAAAAAAAAACAACAGTAGTTCTATCAAGCTATATCAAGTTATCAAGTGTCACTAAAAAAATAAACTGAATGATGAATTAAAAGGAGCCTGGGCCAGATTAGAGATCTGGTTACTACTGTGTTCTGCTAGGCTATGACACTGAGGCTCTGAATTTATCCACGATTGGATTTTTAACATATAATATTAGAGATTCAAAATGAATAGAATATTCATATGAGAAATTCCTTTTTACATAAAATTTACCTGCTAACTATAATAGCATATCTATAATGAAAATTCATCTAAATTATAGTAGCAGTTTTATGTAAAATAGATGTCATTTGTTTCTGGAGATAATATGGAGTAAAATATTATTTTTAAAAAACTTTCAAATGCTAATTTTTAAGACCTTCCCAAAAACTAGTTTTGGTTTTTCCACAGAATTTATTATAACTCAATTATAACAATCCAATTTGTAAAAAGTATGCATATATATCCAGACATAGACTTATGTTGTCAGCTTAGCATAAATTATGAAATTAATAACACTACATAAAAGAAGTAGAAGATTAATAAATGCTATTATGTTAATAAAACAAGAAATATTTTGTTCCCAATGAAAAAAGAAACGACTTGATATTTTGTATATGCCTAAGAATATACCACAATTATTTATTATATAAATCTATGCACACTGAGCACAATAATGAGAAGGGTGAACTGAGGAAAAGATGTATTATAGGAAAGCATCGAAGCTCTGTTAAAAATAACTTCTAGTAAATTCCTACATACAGGCTAAAAATTGTTCATAATATCCAGATTATATATCTTGCCTATAACAAGATATATAATTTTTCTTTCACAAACTTTGCCTTTCATTTCCATAATTTATTTTATTTTTTTAATCTTTTAAACCATTGATATTAACAAATCCGAAAATTTCAACAAGGCCTACCAAATTGAAAATGGAAAATGGAAAATAGTGATCACATTCTTATCTAGATAAAATCTCATAGAGAAACAATCTTATATATTGTCTTCTTTTTTGTGACCATCTATTCATCTTTTGTCAAATAGACATTGAGATCATATGACTTCAGGTACCCATACTTTCAGCATCACCCTTGAATTGCCTATCTTTTCATACAGCCCCCAAAGATACTTTTGTAATTATAAGAAACAAGTCTATAGTCTTTCTCTATTTTCTCCCTTGACAAGGTGTTTTAAATACCTCAGCAAACCAGCTACAGACACATAGACACTCAAAGACAGCTGCAGAACATCCATTTAATTTAAAGGAATTTTCTATTTAAAAAAAAAAATCAGATAAATTATTGTTCTGTGGGGAAAAAAATTAAGATCACTTTTACTGATTTATTAAGACTAAGACATTAAAATCTAAAATAACAAAATATTTATATAGATTTAAATCACTGATTGTGCACATTCTACTGCTGATCAAATGTCTTCTTTATTGGATAGGAAATTAAGTCTTATAGGCCATGACAATGCAATACAAATCTAATACACCACAAGTCAAATCTCCAGGCTTTGATAAAATGTTTGGTTTACATGGTTCAAGAAAGGAAAAGAGTAGATCGAAAATGAGGAAGGGTCAAAGTGAAAGACTGTAGGGATGTTTGAAGTGGTTTTCATTAGTTCAGAATAACAATAGTAGTAGCAGTAGTAGTAATGATAATGATAATCATAGTAGAAACTAAGAAGTTATCCACTGTGCTAAATGATTAGCATGGTGTGTTCTCATTTGAACTTCATAGTAACTCCACTTCATTTAACCATAATAAATGATATTAGTATCTAATTTCACAGAGAAGAAATAGACTTAAATAAGTGAAATCACTTGCCTAGGATCAACGAGCTAACAAGAGATAGATACTAGATTCAAACTCTAGTCAGTATAACTGCAGAAGCAGAGACTTCATCCTCCATAAATACTGCCCTAGAAGTGTGAGAGGTAAATTCAAGGAGGCAGAAACAGCCCAGGAATTCAAATCTCCATACACAGATTTATTTCCTATTTTCTCTGCCTCTGCCAATTTTGATCTTCACCCAGGTCACATTTGAATGGACCATGTTTATGATGCACTAAAAATGTAACACTCTTTAAGATGCACACTTGATATAATTTATTATTGAATATCATGTTTGCTAATATACCAGATTTATCACTGCCATCGCCATCATAAAACACTACCTCCATCACTGTCTTCACCACCACCTCTGACTCCAGTCTAAAACACGTGCTTTATATATGGCTCCCTAATACTGAAAGAAGAAATCTATTTCAGGAAAGAAAGATAAAGACCTTTGATATGACCTTTAGATGTCTCCTGTTTGGATTCCATGATTACTTTCTAAGACCTAAAGTTTGATTTCTTTGCTTCCGAGGATGTTATTAATTTTTAAAATTTTCATTGCTATGTGTATGTGTAAGGGTGTCTTCAGGAAAATGTAAAGAGATACATATATTGTCTTTGTACATAATTGATTTTAAAATAGTCAGAGATTTGCATTAAATGAAAAATTAAAATTTAAAATTTTCATGGTGAAAATATTAATATTTACTCATTCAAAAGTATATATTGAGCAACTACTATCATTCATTGAAAAGCTCATTTGAACAAAGATTTGGAGAAGTATTTATTCATTATTTTCCCATCTATATAAACTTTCCATGTCTCAGTTTTCATGGAAACTTTTAAATAGAAGTTCTAAGAAAAGAGTGCTACTGCATTGATAAAAACTTACTTGATTTTTAAGTTACTATATTTAGATCGTAAGATCACAGATGACCCAGAATTCTAAAGTTCTACATTCTACATCTTAATCAAAAACTATTGTGGTATCCTATCTTGGCACACTGAAAATATGTACTTTCTTAATTGTATATTTCCACTTTTCTTCTCTAAATTTTAATATAATGATGTCAAAACCATAATAATTTAATGATTTTTAGATGTCTTTTAGCTAAGCATCTTTAGATTTCTCTTTGAACAGAACTAGAATTTTGACTAGAGACTAATTTTTGTTCCCTGATTTGGGGGGAAAAATTGGCAACAAGGAATTTTTTTGTTCTTTTTATCTTCACTGATTTGGTGCCACTGCATGGGACTCAGTGTTCTATTAAGAGACTCCCAAGGTCTGATCCCTCAGCTAGCTTTGGTCTGCCATACAAGCCCTTGGAGTTTTGCCGTAGGTGAAAAGGTGACTTACTCTATGTATGAGATTATTTACTTTTTGTGTAAGTACTGACAACAAGAAAAGACAAGAAATCTGTTTACAATATTACACATTTCTTATGTGAAATTGGCAGTGTTAAATGTGATGAGGTTTGCCCTCCCCATCTCATTCTCACAGTCAGCTTCATATTATAGAATATAATAGAACACTCAGATAACCCTGATGAAAGCTGTTATGGGAAAGCTAGAAAAAAATATAGTAAAATCTTTCAGGCATCCACATATATTTTTAAAAAGAAGCTCTCTGACTCATCTGCACTGTGATCTTCCTTTTGTTGGTCCCTACAGTCTTGACATCAATGCTTATAATTAGACAACTCTGAGAAATCATGCCATCCATTTATAAACAGCAGAGCATAATTCTGAAATATTCCCATTGTGAGAACAGGACAAACACTTTGTGGCAGAAGCTCCCTCAAGCTTTGTTATCTTTAGACTTTTTAGTTACCATGAATAGTTTACTATCTGGATGCATTTTTCAGTCAGTTAATAGCACCCCCTAGTTTTTCAAAAGGCTTATTTCTTCAAAAAATTCAATGACTGTTTCCAGAATAAAGGAAACTTGGTATTTCACTAATGTGCTTATAACAAATAGAAATCAATAGTCCTCAAACACATATGTCATGACTAGAGCTACAAGAAATGATAATTCAATCCGATGCTTTAAAAACAAAAGTTCCCAAACTCCATTAAGCTAAATAGCAATAATCGACAGTCTTATTTACAACTCAAGTTAAAAAAAAATAATGGTATGAATCCTCAATTTGATCAAGATCTATATTTTTCACATGGAATCGTGCCTTATAAAAGTCAGAAGTAAAATTATTTTTTTACATTTTATTAAATGTATTGACATTGGTTAATAAAATTACATAGATTTCAAGTGTACAATTCAATAATACATCATATGTGTTCATTACCCAAAGTTAAATTTCCTTCTGTCACTATCTATTTTTTCTCTATTTATCTCTCCTCCTTTCTCCTGGTAACCACTAAACTTTTGAAAATTACTTTTATGTGGTCAATAAAGTCAGATTTACAGTCTACTCTTTGAAATCCAAAAGAACTGTAAAATATCCAAATCGTGAGTTTTTGTTGTTAACTCTTAGGAACACTTAGAGGGGATCTAGTTCAAACTCCCAATGGAAGTGTCATCTCCTTAAACCCAACTAATAAGAACTAATATTAAGAGCTATTAGTTAAAATGTTGCCTTATAATAAGCTTCATAACTACTTCTTTATAGCTCCTTCCCGGTTGCCTTTATTTTGCCCTCTGAAGCAATTAGCTCTAACGTCTTTATTCCTCTACATAATCACCCACAAAATATTTGAAATTAATTATTTTGGTCACTGTTAATAGTTACATTTGGCCTTCTAGTTTGGAAGAAGCAGATACAGAGATAACACAATTTATTTGTAAAGGGAAATAAAATATGAACACTCTGGTTGGTTAGCAGGTATTAAAAATATTTTTTTTGTATGGTAGATACAAATTTGAAAACAACAGAATCACAAATTCATAGAGTTGGAATGACTTTTAGAGCTCAGACAGACCAGGTTTCTACTTATTCCTAGAATTTCTCTGGAATATGACTGATGGAAGACATTCTAGGCTCTGAATCAGAATCCTGATTCCATAAGGTTATCCATTTCACTTTTGGAACAACTTGGATTGCCTTCTTTACAGTGGGCAAGAAAGTTCCTTTCTATGATTTTCATATCATATCCAACTTTTGCTTTCTGAGGCAGATCAACACAAGTCTATGTCCTCATGTACATTCTTTCATAGCAGCTATTACAATGACTGATCTTAGTAAAATTTTGATAATTCAAACAGAAAGAAGCAATGTGGCTATTTATATCAATGGGGTAGAATGGTAGTTCTTGTATGATTCTATGTGTAGAATTCTGTGTATAGGCCAAACCTCTTTTTCTTTGAAGTGAGATAACTGAAACCTAGAAAGATGAGACTACTGGCTAGGATTACAAAGCTGATTACTAGTTGAACTGAGGTTGGCACCTTACTCATCTGACATAGATCAAATTGTTCACTGTGCCTTCCGATGGAAGTTAATTTGAAATGCATTTGTTCAATCAATAATTGCATGTGCACATCTTCCAACCTCTTGGAACTGGCAAAGTTTCAAGCAAAACAAAGCAACTAAGCTACATTGTGAAATCTTATGAATAAGAAAATGTCTTTTAAGGGCACTGCATTAAGGAGATTGAAATCCGGTCCTGTTTTCTCCGGTAACTAGTAGTGTAACATTATTCACACTGCCTCTTTGAGCCTTAGCATTCACACTGCGGTTGCATGCT
>NW_011888852.1:5918582-5936383 GCF_000151845.1 Pteropus vampyrus | reverse complement strand
AATAAAGAAATCTCAAAAGGGAAGCTAGAATGTAAATACCAAATCTAGAATAAAGCAGTGGTCTACAATAGACTCTAAAATACATACTATAATTAATTCAACTGAAATCAGTCTTCATTTGCATTATTAATTTAAATGTAACTTAAAATTTATAGTATAAAATTTTACTTGTAACATTAAATAGCCATTTCTAGTTTTCACTAAGTAATGATAGATCATCGTGTCTAATACTTTCTCAAAGTTTGATTGTGAAAATTTTCAAACATACAGAAATGTAAAATAAATGTACAACAATGCATGTATTACCTGTCACCAGTATAACCACAATTAATATTTTATTTATTTTCAAACTATCCCTATTTACATTCATCTGTCAACATGTATCTCACAATTCTTGCTGCCTTCAAATTAAATTGTAGCACAACTTTGTGTTTGTATGTGTGCGTACAGAGATCTAAAATGCTGATAAGCACAGTTATGTAAATATCACCACAATCAAGATATAGGACAGGGGTCAGCAAACTATGGCTCAGAGGCCAAATCTGACCCTTTGACAGTTTTTCTAAATCTGTTCATTGTAACAGAGCTACACCCAATCATTATTGCAAACTCTAAATTATTTATTCTCTGGCCCTTTGCAGAGTACCTATGATGATAGTTGTAGATTTTTGTAGATATACTTTATCAAATCAAAAAACTACCCTTCTATTATTTATGCTTTGTTGAAAATTTTTATCATGAATACATGTTAAATTTTGTCAAATACATTTACTGCATCTATTGAGATATTTTTAAAAATAATCTAGTAATGATATAAATTATATTAATTTTTAAATGTTGACATAATCTTGCATTTACTGTATTTAATTTTCTAATATTTTTTGAGAATTTTTTGTGCATATTCATAAGGGTTATACGTACTGCAATCCCCTTTACTAGAATACCACTTGCCTTTTAAATGTTTCTTTCTCTTGTACCTTTGTGTTTGATTTATTATTTCTTCCTTAAATATATGGTAGAATTCACTGTGAAGCAACTGAACCAGAAAATGCCTTCGTAAAAAGATTTTTAACTGTAAATTTACTTTCTTTAATAAGCACAAAACAATTCAGATTACTCTAAGTCCTCTTGAATCAGTTTAGAAGTTTATGTCTTTCAGGAAAAATGTCCAGTACATTCAAGTTGTGAAATTTATGGGTACCAAGTTGTTTGTTTTATTCACTTATTATCTTTATAATATCAGCAAGATTTGTACTGTTGACCCTTCTTTCATTCCTGGTATTGATCATCTATATCTTCTATTTTTTTTTTCTTGACTATCATTCTTGCTACAGTTTTATCTATTTTGACTATTTTAAAATTCTTCTCAAGTTATGTTTTAAAATTAATTGATTTCTGTTCTTATATTTTTTATTTTCTTTATTCTGCTTATTTTAGGCTTAATTTGATTTCTTTTTATAGTGTCATATTTGAAGCTGAGATCACTGATTCGAGACCTTTATTCTTTTCTCGTAAAGCCCTTAGACCTATAAATTCCACTCTAAATACTACATTAGCTGCATCACAGATTTTTTGGCTCCATTTCATCTTAAATCAAATCAAAATATTTTCTAATTATTCTGTAAATTCCTTTTGACCAAGATTAATTAGAAGCGTGTTGTCCATTTGCAAAATATTTGGAGATTTTCTATATACTTTTCACTAATGATTTGCTGTTTATTATATTATCATAGAACACACTTTGTATTATTTCAACTTCTATAAGTATTCAAGGTTTGTTTTATAGGCAATAACATAGTCTATCTTGGTAAATGTTCCACATGCACTCAAAACCGAAAAAAATGTGTACTTTGCTGTTGTTAGGTTATTGATAGTTATTTAGGACTTCTATAAACTTACTGAATTTCTGCCTACTGGTACTATTGGTTACAGAGAGGAAGCTAAAATCTCTAACTATAATTGTATCTTTATTTTTTATTTCAGTTTTAATAGTTATAGCATCTTGCATTATAAAGTTATTTTGTTAGTTGTATCCATCTTTAGAATCAGTCTGTCCTTTCAGTAAGTTGAATTTTTTATCCTTACATTATATCCTTTTACATACCTAGTAACATTTCTTCTTCCAAAATATATCTACTCAGAGTAATATAGCGACTTGAACTTTCTTCTGATGGATATCTCATGGTATCTTTATTATTCCTTTACTTTTAACCTATATACAAATTGTGATATAATTGTGTTTTTTATTTTAATTATCTGTCTTTTAATTATTGTGTTTAGAACATATGTTTCACTCAATATAATTATTGATAAGAGCAAATTTAAAATCCACTCCTTTACTATTGTGTTTTCTATTTGCTTCATCTGTTATTTGTTGTGTTTTTTCCATTTTTTTTTGCTTGTTCATGGATTGAATATTTTTATAACTTCATATTTATTTACATTTCTAGCTCTTTATTTACACATTTAAAAATATTTGAAGAGGATTCTCTAGGATTTACAATAAGAAATTTTAATTTATCACAGTGTAACTTTAAATAGTACTTTTTGTCTTATAGGTAGTATAGGAACCTTATGATAGTATGTTTCAAATTCTGTTCTTTCATGTATGGCCATGCCACCCTGAACGTGCCTGATCTCATCTGATCTTGAAAGCTAAGCAGGGTCGGGCCTGGTTAGTACTTGGATGGGACACCACCTAGGAATACTGGATGCTGTAGGTGTTAAAAATAATAATAATAATAAAAATAAATAAATTCTACTCTTTCATCTTCTGTGCTATTGTCATATATTTTACTTTTAGATATGTTACATATGTTATAAACTACAATAAATTATTGCTATTTTTGCTTTAGGCAATTATATGTTAAGCAATTCAAATTTTTAACAAAATATTTTTTTGCTATTATTTTTATATTAGCCATTTCTAGATACAGATTTTCATTTCTCCTTATAAACCTAAATTTCAGATTAGTATCACATACCTTTTGCCTAAAAAATATCCCTTTAGCATTTCTTATAGCATGGGTCTTAGGCCAATAAATTCTCTGAGTTTTCGATTGTCTAAAATATGACTTTTATTCACCTTCATTTATTATAACTATTTATTCTATGTAAAGAATTCTGGGTTGACTTTTTTTTTCCTTTCAGCATTTTCATGATGTCACTCTGTCTTGCATAGTTCAGAAAACAAGTTTAATGTCAGTCTTATATTAGTCCATTGTATGGAATATGTCTTTTATTTCCATGCCATCCCTACCCCAATACCTTCAATACTTTTTTTTAATCTTTTTAAAACAATGTGAAAATGATATATCGTTGTGTGTCGAGAGGTGGGGTGAGAGTCAGGATATTGATTCTGCCTATACAGGAGACTAAGCAGAAGTACACAACATGTATGCCTGAAAACAGCCACCCCTCTTCTGCTAGTGCAAGAATTAGTGCAGGAATTTGAGGCAGTATAGTCAGGAGCTGAGCTGGGTTTGGGTTTCATTGTTGCTACAGTCAGTTTCAGTACACCACATACTTCTGCTTAGGGTAGTGTTATGGACTGTGCTTCTCTGTCCCCCATGCCCCAGTTCATGTGGTGAAATCCTAACCTCCAATGTGCATGTATTTGGAGGTGGAGCTTTGGGGAGGCAATTAGATGATGAAGTGGAGCCCTCATGAATAAAGTTAGAGCTTTTATTAAAAAAGGTTAGAGAGCTAGCTTACTATCTTTCTGCTATGTGAAGAAACAAAGAGAAATCAGTAGTCTGCGACATGGAAGAGGTTTCTCATAGAGCCTAACCATGCCGATACCCTGATCTTAGACTGGCAGCCTCCAGAATTATGAGGAATAAATTTCTGCTATTTATAAGACACCCACTCTATGATAACTTTTTATAGCAGCCTGACATGATTATGACAAGTGGAGAGGAGGATTTATTCTCAGAATTCCTATTCCACACATAACTTTGACTTTGTATACCTGTACCACAGAGAAGGGTCTCTATGCATGCTCTTGGCACTCCCCTAGTGATTGTCGACTTCTGCTTGTTACTTGGTGCCTGTCAGCCTGGTGATGAGGGGCAGGAAGATTCTCTGTTGTCCTGGTCTAGGGTCAGACTTCAGTTTGCTTATGTCGGGGCACTGAGGATGGAGTTTCTCAGTGATCCATATCTTCCTTCTCATGGTGATAAAACTTTGCAGGTAATGTACAGAAGAGTTTCTTGACCTTCTCCCTGTGGTAGGAAATCTCTAATGATATTGGTACAAACCCTAGGTCCAGAACTATTTCCTATTTTTCCTTTGGGCTAAAGTGTTTTGCTCCTTAGGGAACAGGAGTCTGGAAAGAGTTTTTTGTCCTTACCACAGAATCAGCCTCTTGAGCAGTGGTTGCGGTTTATGAAAAAGAGAATACACATGGATGCAAACTCCCCCTTGTCTGTGTCCCAGGGGTTCTATCCTCTCATGCTAGCTCATACTCAGCCTTTAGCAGTTTAAAAGTTTTTCTGAAATATTTTTCTTCCTTGTATGATGCCAGTGTCTCCTACTCCTGCGATCTGCCACAGGAGACCTAATGCTCACATCATGGCTGGCTTTAGAGAAACCTACTTTTCTTTCAAGTATGGGCTCCTTGGTTTCTCATCTCTCTGATGAATTCATAAAATGTTATGATTTTATAGTTAATCTACTTTTACTTGCTATTAGTGTCAGATAGTTGTAAAACTCTATGCTACACATTTGACTTTCCAGACTGTCATTTTCTTAAAGAAGTCTTATTTTTTGCTTGTATTAATGTAGTCGTAAAGTCATATTTATCCTTTTAATATTTTCTGATACAGATACTTGAATATCCCCTCATCATTAGGCTCTAAAGACATATTTATAAAACTTTAATAATGTTCTTAAAATAAAATAATGATATACAGTGATATTTTATAAGTATGTTCTAGAACTTGAAAATAAAACATTTCTAATCAAAAATATGACCATATTAAAAGAAAGGGATTTTTTTTTTTTATTTTCTCTAGATGTAGTTTTAAAGCTGTTACGAGATATATAAGGTCTTCTAATGAAGTATCATGAATGTTATAACCACCTTTGGTCCAAACCTGAAATCAGACTTTCGAAGGTGCTAATTGCTTACAAAAGCACAACAAAGTATCAATGGTATCAATTAATGGTATCAATCTAGTCATGTTCACTAGATACAGTTTTTGACTTGGGATGAAAAATGGCTTAATGTATTTGTTTACAAGAAAATGTTATGATATTTTCCATGAGAAAAACTTATAATTATAGAAGAATTATAATCTTATTCAAAAATTGCACATTCTTACACATTTTTAAATTACTATGTAAAAGAAAATGAAGCTTCCCTAACAATATTCTCTACAATTAGCTGAGTTCTAAAAGCTGTTACCTGAGAGTTCTAAAAGCTGTTATCTATAAAAATAGATGTTGCATCTAGTATAACTATATGGTCACTTGCAACTCCAAGATTCTATAATTTCTAAATTGTAAATCTGTTTTTAGTAATTTGATTGAAAATTACACTTACAATGAATCTATAATTGCAGGTTTTATATGGGGAGAAATAAAACAAATGTGGGATGGCGGACTTCAAGATTACATCCATGATTGGTGGAATCTAATGGATTTTGTGATGAACTCCTTATATTTAGCAACAATCTCCTTGAAAATTGTGGCATTTGTGAAGGTAACTATTGTTTATGTTGTTGGTAAAGCATAAATTTTGATAAATATTGAAATACCTTCTATGACTGTCAATTTTATTAATATTGTTACTTAGAATGTTATTCATCAGCTCATGACCTTATTGATAGATAGGTATAAAACACATAGACAACACACAATTTATAGTCATAAAACAAATTTAATAAGCAATTAGAAGTTTTCAAGCATCTAAATTGAATGCATTTCAAAATTATCACAATAGATGCTCTTTCTTTTCAATTTCTAATGAAATTCTACCTCAAACACTGTTTAAACTTTGGCAACCAAATCTATTTTTATCAGATAACTGATAAAATTACAGAGACAGATCAAAATATTACTCTTTAAAAAGTATTGAAATTATTTCAGTTTAAACTAATATTATTAGAGCAGAATTTAATTTCTTCCTCCTCATCCTATTCAACATGACAGTATCTGAAATCTCACACACCCATTACTCCCCCAGATTTTGTACAACATCAGTCTTATCACAAACCACATAATTTATGTAAAACGGTTTTGTTCCGCAATGATAATTGGGATTATTTTGCACTCTGAAGAATGTTTTTCCAACTAAAGTATTATCATCTCCTCCTTTCTGCCTTTCTTTTTGCATCTTTTCTTATCTCCTTTTTAAAAATTTTGTTTCAAAATGATTAGTTAATTGGTAAAAAATGAAGAATGTCTAATTGTATTTTACAGGAATGATTCATATAATTTAGTGATTTGAACTAGAAAATGCTAACATGTAGATGAACTCATTTATTAACTCTAGTTTTCAAAATAGAGGTCTGAGACTCCCTGTGCAATGTTTAGCTATGACAGGGTCAAAATAGCCTAAAGTTAGAAAGGCCATAGTTTCCAGAATTTGTTTAATTAAAATGTTTCTGGAACTCATCAAAACATTAAGAAAACAAATTTTCTACCTATTTCATGAAAAGAAAGTTATGTTTTAAAAATGGAAACATAATTTGGTAATTTTTTCTGTTAGCATTAAGGTTAATGCCTTTGAAGACCTTATTAAAATAGTGGAAGGTACTGTCTTAACTGTCATAACTTAACTGAGAAAGTTATGAATCTATGTAGAAGATGGACAGTCTATTTTTAAGTGAATATCTGTCCAATTCCTCTTTCCTCTGTAATGATCCTTAACTAAATATACCTATAAAATTGCTTTTGACATCTCTTTACTATCTGTTTTTTGTGGCCCCATGAAGTTATAAAAATGATTACTGCAGTTTTTCTCAAATTTTCAGGTGCATGACAGTCACCAGGAGAGCTTGCTAAAACAGGTTCTTTTTTTCCATCCCCAGAAATTCTAAATTTAGAATATTGGAGAGGGGCTTAATTCTGTATTTTTAGCAAACTCATCAGATGATGCTGATGTAGGTGGTCTAAGGAAAACACTTTGAACAGCATTGGGCAGTATAAGTCTACTCAACAGCTCAGAGAAGTGTGAGATTGATTCTAAAATGGACCTCTCTCCTATATTTTGTATATACAATAATTTTATTAAGAAACATATATGTTATATATTACTATGGTGTTTATATATAATGTATATATATTTTCACATAAGAGAATTTTGGTACATAGTGGGTACACATACACAAATTAACGATTGTAGACTTTTTGCCTTCATGCTTTTTGATATGGGATTTTAATTTTCCTAGAAAGTTGTAAATTATTCATGTCAAACATCTATTTTTATATTAAAATATATAAACATCATTCTATATACTACATCAAGGAAAATTTTATGTTTAAAATTTAACTCACCCACCCCAATTGATGAAGAAGAGGAAGGGAGATTAAGGCAGGTGAAAGTGTACACAGAAATGATCTCATATCACAATAAAAAACATGAATCTTCATAAAATATGTAGTTTATGCACTTTGGTAATAAAAGTTCAGCTATGATTGTAAATATAAATTATGAAATGTTCTTTCTGAATGATTAGTTTGTGTGACTATAACTTGAGTTGCATGGGTATTGAGTGGTTAATGACATGCACTTAAAAGTCAAGTTTCCTGAGTTCAGTTCTTTCCTCTATCACTTACTAGTTATATAAACTTGAAAACGTTTCTTCACTTCTCTGTGCCTCATCTATAAAACAAGAATAACAATTTCTACTTTATTCTGTTAGTATGAAAAGACATTATGTAAATTAGTGGGTTGATATATTTAAAGTGCCTGTTACAGAGTAAATGCTCATTATTAGTTTTTCTTCTTTCATTTTTACTCCTGTCTCCTTTTCCTTCTTTATATACTAGACCTGCCTTTTGGAATGTTTTTATAACATCTCTTCATTTGCTTTGTTCTAGTTGAAAAAATATTTGAATTCTGGATTCACACTTGCCTTTACCAAGTGTAATCTCTGTGATTTGGAACTAAACTTTACTAGCATTGTCTTGGAATTATATAGAGGACAGAGCGAGTAGGCAAGTATCATGTTTATAAACATGGATGTGAATTTCAGAGAGACAAGACACAATGTACAAAAGTCTACAAAAAGTATACAAAAGAGGTCAAGATTTATAAGAGATGATCCAGGAAATGGGGGCATGAAGAGGATAAAAAGGACTTTACACATCCTGCTATAGAATTTGAATTTTGTCCTATAAATAAACAGGAGCCATTAATGAGATTTAAATGGAGAAACAGTCAAATGATGCTGAATCCTGAAGTAGAGCAGTGGATATATGGGAAACTAATAGAAGGCTGAATTTGAAAAAAAATTGAGTTTTAAGACCTACAAGATAGGAGATTTATTAATTATGAATTATGAGGCAGATGGAATCTACCTGATGTTGCTCCCTGGTAAATAGTTCACTTATTAAGACAGGATTACCAAAGAGTTATAACTGAGATCTCTGCTGGGATTATACTGGCTTTACCTCTTCCATATGAGGGTGAATAAATGATAATAAAAATCCAGCCCTAGATTTTATTTGGACAAGCCATGGATGCAGAGGAAAACACTGTCAGCTAACCAGAAGGGAAACTTTTCTGTATCTTATCTGTTTGGGGGAGAACCTTTTATAATAGGTCTGGCAGAAGAGCCACACTTGCTTAATTGCTTAATCCTCTTGTGATTCATTTATCTGTAGGGTTTTCTTTTTTGTTTTGTTCTGTTTTTGTTTTGTTTGTTTTTATAAACAAAAGGGCTTTTCTAACCAAGACCATGGTGAATTTTGGATTCTGATCCACACTTGATTTGAGTATTGCTTATGCTACTTCCTGTCTGTGTGATTTGGGGCAAGTTACTTAATCTATACCTCAATTTTCTTATCTGTAAAATGACACTAACAATTAAATTCCGTGAAAATTACATTAATAAACGGATTTATTATCATAGAATAAAGCTTAATATAACAACTCCATAGTTGTTCTTAATATAACAACGCCATAGTTGTTCTTAATTTTATGTATATAATATGATGTACCATGAAATAGCATTATATTGTACAAAGACAGAGAACAGAAGTATATGACTTCAGTATTTTCCTCTTTACATGCAAGGCCTTGTGGAGCTTCTTTAAGTAACTTGATTCATTAGCACTTTACAACTCAAGAATTGTGGCTTTTTTAAAAACAAAATTCGTTCCTAAGTTTTAAAAGAGAAGTTTGTCAATCATCTCTCACAATTTATAAATTATTTGCTAATCCAGAGCTTGTTGCTACCTGGGCACAATTATAAAATATCACATTAGCTTCATTGGGACTGATTTTCTCCTGAATATTACCCAATCCCTTTCCGTAAGTACTATTTATCTCACATTTATCTTCAGTCATTTGACAGAAATGATAAAATTCTTATGCCACTTCCACTGTGTATATTAAGTAATATTTTCAAAAATCAAAAATATTATAAATAGGAACATTTATTTTAACCATAATGATACATTTTTTCATAGCACTGTTCTTTAAAATAGTTTGGAGTATATATCTCATTGATTCCTACTATTTTTATCAGCTAGAAAGGAGGCAATATTGTTGTTTCCATATCACAAATGCTATAACGCTAGTGTACTCTCCAAGTTATGGGGGTTTCTAAATACTCTTTAGTTTTATGGAAAAGAGCTGTAGAAATTTGAATCCTAATTATTTAATCTAATATTACCTACCACAGGAGAAAACGATATACCTTCTTACTTCTTTCACTACTTAATTTTCCAGTTATCACCTTGTAAACCAGACATTAAAACAAGTATACATTTTCTACTTAATCTCATATGACAAACATTTTTATTTTGCATCAATTTAATTTTATTCATTTAAATTAATTACTTGGCCTTATAAATATATATCAGAGTCTATAGAGGATAGAAAGATGAAGTAACATATGTTTTCCTGTAGGAATTTATGACCCAATGTTATGATTCAATCCATCTTCTCCTCTTAACACTTCTGCTAATGTATTCATGACCTGGTTCCAACTTCCTCTCAGATTAATCTCATTATTTTCAAACCCTCCATTTTCCAGCTATATTAAGATACATTTCCACAAATGATTCACCTTTTCTAACAAATTTGCTTTTGAATTCGTTTATTATTTTCTCCCTTGAATGCTTTTGAGCTTCTATCATATATATGTTAACCACATAAAATTCTTAGATAAAGCAGAAACTGACTAGTAATCCAAGGGTCAATAAGCTATTATATAGGTCTGCAAAGAGGCAGTTCTCTTAAAAGGAGTCTGAGTAGAAATAAAGGCTTAGGGTAAAACCAAACTATGACAGGTTTAGACTAGAAAGGAAATACTTGAGAGAAAGAGAAAAACAGGAATTGATGGTCCTAGATGCTCTTGATCTTTCTCTGTCAAGGATTGTTCTACAACATGGAGTGACCAGCTCTGATCAGAAGAATGCTAGTATCTAGTCATCTGCAGTCAAAGAGTATTTATTAAGGGATGAATTAGAATTACTTATTTAATGTCTGTCTTCTTCACTATATTGTAAGCCCATATGGTTTACTATATCTTGTCTGATATGATGATGAACCCCAAAGATAGTGCTTGACACAGGGTAAGCACTCAACATGTATTTGATGAATGAATGAATAACAACTGAGGAATCAAAATAATTAGAATTTAAATCCATTCTGAACAAAGGATCCAGTATTCATAGAAACGCATTTTAGGGAGAATGCAAGGGTGATTTGGGGAATTACCAGCACTAAATGTTTGAGCCACAGCATTAGGTATCTAACTGGAGACAAGTGGCAGGTCAATCTTAAGAGGGGGTCAGGACTCAGATTCCACAGTCTTTATGTGCCATGTTGGGAAATCAGAATTTCATCTCAAGGACATTGCGGAGCCATTGAAGAACATTAAACAATATGTGAAATGGTCTGATTGGCCCTTTTAACAAACAATTTTAAGGAAATAGATGATCATAGAGATAAAGATCAAGTCAGAGAGAGCAGTTAAGAGGCTATTATAATAATTTCTGTAGGAAATAGAGAAATATTTTAAGATAATGAGGATACTGATGAAGAAGAGTAACCACCATACATAAGATTTCCGCTTAGAGGCTGGGAGTTTGGAAAAGAAGCCTCAAGGATCAACCTCAAATTCTGCTATGGGTAATATGCTGCCATTCACTAAGATCAGAAAGCATAAGTGGAGAAAGGGTTTGGGAGTGAAAAGATGATGAGTTCCAATTTTGGCTTCTGAGTTTGAGATGGCAGTGAGATATCCAAGTGGAAAAGTGAGAGAGGTATTAAAATATAAAATGTGTCTATAGGGTGAGGAGTCTGGGCTGGAGATGTGGAATTGAGAGTCATTCTCATGTAACTGACAGTTAAAACCATAGAAAACATTCAGGAGTATAGATTGAATGAGAAGGGGAGAGGCTTGCAAAGCAAACTCAACATTTAAGGGGCAAGTGAGAAAGAGGAACCTCTAAAGGAATCAGAGAGGCTTCATAAATGGTTGGAGGCAAACATGCAAAGATAAAAAAAATTATAAAAGCTATGAATTTTTTAAATGGAGCCAAAGAAAAATGTTAAATTCAAGTTAATCTTTTAATTTATAATAATATACATAAAAAATACATTAAGACCGAAGAATTACAATTTCCTCTGCAAATTCAAAAAACATAATGGGTTGTAAAAGAAAATTTAATTGCTTTGTAAAACAATGCCTATATTTAAAAACCTAAGCTAAATGTATATGTGAATGGCAGGAGAAAAATTAAAAAGCAAAACTTAAAAAAATGAAATCATGAGATAATTATTAAATGTTTATATCTCTACTTAAAGTAATATCCCCTTTATCTTCAGTTTTGCTTTCCATGGTTTCAATTACTCACTGTCAACCAGGGTCCTAAAATATCGAATGGATAATTACAGAAATAAACGATTTATAAGTTTTAAATTGTGTGCCTCTGAGTAGCATGATGAAATCTCACACTGTCTAGCTCTGTCCAGCCTGGATGTAAATCATCCCTTTGTTTAGCGCCTCCACACTCTAGATGCTCCCTGCCCAATAGTCACTTAGTAGCCATCTCGGTTATCAGATCGACTGTTGTCGTATCGCAGTGCTTGTGTTCAAGTCACCCTTATTTTATTTAATAATGGCCCCAAAGCCATTCACATGACTTTGATTATAGTATAATTTTTAAATTGTTCTATGTTATTAGTTATTGTTGTTAATCTCTTACTGTGACTAATTTATAAAATAAAGTTTATCATAGGCATAAATGCATAAAAAAACATAGTATATATTGGGTTTGGTACTATCTGCAGTTTCTGTCATCCACTCAGTGTCTTGGAATGTATCCCCTTGTGGATAAGGGAGAAGTACTGTATTCCTGACAGAAAACAAGGATTCTGGATCAAGGAACAGACTAATTATTAACTTACATAGCAATTTTAACATTGGTTCCAGCACTGCAATCCCCCACAGGGCGATAGATGAGAACCAGATGTACCCTTTGCATGCAGAAGTTTATACCACAGGAGAGAAACTAGAAATGTGAATCTCAAAGCTTATATAGTACAGCTGTGCCAGCTGCCTATCTTCTCCCTGGAGAAGAGGAAAGATCTTAACTTTCTGAAGTAAAGACATTGTCTCTGGTGAGGCAAAGATCCCTAGGTTTATTATCCTTAGAATGTAAGCGGATGGCTTCAGGGGAGAGGTTTCCACTCTATCTTTAACTTAGAAGGCTTCTTTGCCATTCAAATATTCTTTAACCCATATACGGGCAATGTTTTGCTCAGGAAGCCCTGACCATGTATAAATGTGATTTCCCAACCATTACCAGAAGTGCTAGACTCTGAAGCAGACTTGAGCAATTATATCAGAGCAGAATCTAGTGTTTTGTGATTTGTAAAATGGAAAACCTTCCTCTTATGATTTTGCAAATCCTACCTGAGATAATTTGCTAAGGGTTCTAAGTAGAGTAGGTTGATAGTAGAGCTGTAGTCAGTCACCATGTGATGATGGATTTCACATCCAGCTGCCTTAAACTGGCTATAAAACCTAGAACAAAGAGCAGTATCTCTACTAGACTCAGTAATTGGAAGATCCTTAAATTTTGAATGTGTAATCTCTATTCATTTCTGGCCCCAGTTGCCCCAGACTTAATTTACCACTTTCTCTTCTCCCTTAACAGCACTTTATGTTTATCTCTTAGAGCATTTTTGTTACAATTCATTGTCCCTGTCATCCTCATTGGACTATGAATAACTGATGAGAGAAAATATTTCTTGAGCAGCAATTATATGCAGGGCATTGCGTTAAATGTTGTGAGAAATTTCTGAACACGATCACGTCCTTAAGAACACTTACTGTCTTGTATTTTATACATTTTGAAATGTAGTCATAATCCATATTGTTTATTTAGGGTGAGAGAATGGGGGAGGAGGAAAAGGAGGGAGAGAGAGAGAATTAACCATCGAGAGGGGAGATGTCCTCTACTTAAATATTTGTGTCTTAAGAAAAGTGAGAAAAGGAAGGCGAATGTGATCTTAATCTTTGACGGAAAAAGTGACATAATATGTGGGCGACCAAGTGGAGAGAATTACATAGTGTTCGATACCACAAAACCTTACTCTGATACTTGTTATAATAAATTTTAAAATCTTAAAGTTTTAATTTTTTCTATATCTTCAATCACTAGCTGTTATATGCTAAAGCTATGTGTGGGAATGTTTAAGAAGAGTAATCAGAATTTAAAAATAGAAAATAATTTCCCTCTAGTTCAAACTTGATTATTTTAAATTGTCACTCAAGCAAGAGTCTGCTTGTTGAACAAAATCATGCACTTGTGATTTATTTTCTCCCCAGGGAGATTAAAAAATATTATCTATTAGTTTCAAAAGAATTAATTAACATTTGTAAAGGTCTTTGATATAAAGTTCAATATAAAAGAATGAAAATATTCTGATGGAACTCATACAGAAGTAAAAAGTTTTTTATGACATAATCATTAGAAAAAGATGAAATTGTATAGATGTAATTTTTAGTGATGTGTATGAGGAAGAGAATTGAATTTACTTTTCAGTTCTTATCCAGGTTTAATTATAGGTTTTCATAATTCAATATTTCAAAGAGCATATTGACCCCCTTTTTAAAATAGGGAACAAATTTAACTCAGTAGTGTAAGGGATAAGTTTTATTGTGCTCTTTATTTAGTTCAATTTCAAGATAATTTGAAGCTGAAATTTTATTTAATTCCTACTTTTAAAATAATTTCTAGTTTAACATAGCAAATATTTTTTTTTCAAATCACATATTTTATATAGTTAAGGAATGTCCAGATAAATATCATATTTTCTATACAATATGTATGCAAAATGAACAATTCATTGATTGATTTCCAAGTTGGGCTTTATCTACATTTAAGATAAAACATTTAAGATAAAACAAAGTACTAACTATTATGCTCATATTGGTCATTACTATTTCCAAGACAATAGACTATTCCTTCTACTCATTTATACATAATTGATATCCTGCATGCATTCCTCTAGAATAAGTAAGTGTGTCAGACATGATAAAGTCATTGATTATTTTGTTCAAAATTTAGTGCCTTTCATTTTAGTTCCTTTCATTTAGTTTGCCTTTGTTATAATGATATTGCTATCCTTTTTCCAAAATAAAATAAGATTTATTTTTTCTGTATAACATTTTTCTTTTCTGTTTTTAAAGTTCCATTGTAAAAGTCAAGGACAGATATAATTCACATATTATCAAATACTACAACTTATAAGGACAGACTAAGAAGGCTATTTTAATTAAACTTCATAAGTTCTAAATTAATTTAATAAATTCTTATTTTTTGTATAGATTAACATTGCTGCCACTGTCATGGAGGACATTAACTTCTTGACAATAGCCCATTGTGCTGGATCTACCTGAAAAAGCATCCTTGTCTGAACTTGACATATTCATATGTATAGGTTTGATTTACTTTCCCTTTATTTCTCTATTTTTTTCCAGTACAGTGCTCTTAATCCACGAGAATCTTGGGACATGTGGCATCCCACTCTGGTGGCTGAAGCTTTATTTGCTATTGCAAACATCTTCAGTTCCCTGCGCCTAATCTCACTATTTACCGCAAATTCTCACCTGGGGCCTCTGCAAATATCTCTGGGAAGAATGCTCCTGGACATTTTGAAGTTTCTATTCATATACTGCCTTGTGTTGTTAGCATTTGCAAATGGCCTAAATCAATTGTACTTCTATTACGAAGAAACAAAAGGGCTAAGCTGCAAAGGCATACGATGTGAAAAGCAGAATAATGCATTTTCAACGTAAGTCAAACATTTCTATCTGTAATGTTGTGCAGAATTTAGATTGCATTTGAAAAGTTTCTGACAAGTGATTTCAAAGAAAATTATGCTTAATACAGAAAACAGAATTAACATGCTTTTGAGAATAAATGTCTCCTTCTGACATTAAAAGAAATATCCAGTACATTTAACCTTTAATAAAATGGTCGTTTCTTTCAAAATGACTACACACACACACACACACACACACACACACACACACACATTATAGTTTTAAAGTGTGGAAAAAAATGAAAATTTGTGCCCCATTAACAGCTTACAAGCACATTAAAAGATAGAATATGTATATGTAAAAGCAATCATGTAAGAAATCCAAGTGTTTTTCAATTTTTCCTCATATGTGCTTTCCAGATGCTAAAGTCTCTTCACATGTCTCTTTCATTCTCTAGTTTCTCACATAAAAATTTAAACACATAACAATAATCTAAACCTAGGTCATTATTGTTATGCACACAATACCTTCTGTGCTTAGCTTGAAATACCAGGCTCTTCAGTGATCTGCCCCTTGCTGCTTCAAGCCTCATCTTTTTCCATTCCCCAATCACACTTTGTCCTTCAACATTTTCAAATGGGTTATCAGTCCCTAAATATGTTATATTCTACTCTTTCTCCAGAACGCCCTTGTTCTGCCACTTGACAAAATTTTATTATGTTTTCCAAAACTTATCTAGAATGTCTTCTTGATCCCCTCCTGACTGTGAGTAGCCAGAGGGCATAGATTGTGATCTATGTTTTCTATGTCTCTCCCTGCATTTTTTCACCAGCAAATGGACACTTCTTTCTGTTATTTTCTTTTTAACATGGAAAAATTACATGTCACTAAAAGAAACCAATATTAATGACTAAAATTACTCTACATATAATTTTAAACAATCTCTGGATAAGAGACTCACCTATGAAAAGAGGCACCTGAGTTTTGTGACAGATAATGTCTCTTTAAGAAAAACTCTTTGATGTTTGTTGGAGTTGTATTCTTCATAATTGGAACTGATCAATTGAGGTTATACTTTATTTTAATTTTATATTATTTCTTATAAACTAAGAATAAAATATGTAGATGTGTCTTGTATTAATTTATGTTTCCTCATTGTTTTAGTCCCAAAGGATAAAGAAAACCTCAACTATGGAATGCATTGCTTTTTTTACTTATTTGCTTTCTCCAGTTATAAGTACTTAACTAGGGAACAAGCTAATTTTTAAAAGCAGCGATTGAGAAATATCTTCAAAGAGCAAAAGATAAAATGTTATCTTTAGAAAAGCAAGGCTATAACAACCACCCATGGGAATTAACCAGGTTTTGGTGTTCAACTGAAGTTTTATGCTGTGTCTTATAATTACGTGTGGCATTAACCTGGAAAGCTTTCTGTCCTTACCATAGAATTTGCAAAACAGCCATCAACTAAAGACAGTCTGAGATTCAATGTAGCTAATGACTCTATATGTATGGACGATGTTGCTATCAATAGATTAGGGAATCACTAATTATGAAATCATTTTTAGATGTAATGACTTTAAATGTTAACTTTAATTTTTTAAATCATGTAATAAAATAATAATTAACTTATAAACAGCAAGGTCTTAAGTCATCTAAGAAGTAAATGTATTTTAAGTTAAGTGGAACTATTCTGCAAATCTCATTTCTGATTCATTTCATTGAAAAAAAGGAAAAAATAAAAATAAGAATGAAATACAAAATTAATCATAAAATGTTATCTTATTTTGAATTTTCGCTTTTTAAATTCTCATTAAATATGTAAGCAAATATTTTGCCTAAAGGTTTGTTAATATTTCCTAATAATTTAGTACTTCTTAGTTAGATAAAAGCAAATCAATATTATTCAGACATGACAATCCATTTACTCTACATCATTATTCATTTGAACACTTAAAAAAGCAACTGCTATGGGATTTTGGTGGCAACACTTATTATTTGTTTATTTATTATATCACTTATGTAACCTCTAGCTTTCTGTGAACTGCTATTGATGTCAGGGGAAAACCAGATGTATTATATTTTTATGTTCACAGTGAGAATATACACTATTTAAAAAAAAATGATTTCACATCGAATCCAAAGACACTAACTTTAATTTTAGAAATTGTCCTTAAAGCTACTAAAAATAAAGAACTAATAACCTTGAGTCAAATTTACTTTTTTCCTGAGAAATTTTTCAAAAAATAAATTTTTGTGGCCTTTTCAAGACCAACAAACTAGATTAAACTCTCCCTGATAGTTTAGAATCTAACATCTGGGTTGTCCTTTAAGAATACATAGTCA
>NW_011888852.1:5879248-5918352 GCF_000151845.1 Pteropus vampyrus | reverse complement strand
GAATACATAGTCAGCTCCCACACAGTATAGATTCCTGCTGGTGAAGACAGTCTTACTGAAATTGATTAGATCAGCAAGCTTACCACTTTATGATTTGTCTCATTGTAGAAGAACTCTAACAAAATAAACCAATGACATAATTAAATTTCATATCTTATACTTAAAATTCAATTATATAATTAAAATTATGAAATTGTTTAGTAAAAAAACAATCAATTTGAGAAAAGAAATCTTGAACTCCACTTAAGGCACCCTTAGTTAGTTCTGTTTATACAGATTAGAAGTTCATGGACTGTTTCAAGTATCAGGAGTTTCATTACAAGAATCAAGTTTCATTACAATGATTCTCCGAGCAAGGGTTGATCTTAGCAAAGAAAGAACTTAGAGTAAAACCTGGCTTCAGGAAGAGCAGGAGTTAACATAGCACTGGACCATGGGATTCTTTACTCTGGGAATCAACGTAAACATGATTCAGCTGGTCCACATGTATTCTCTTCGGTGGTTACTTATTACTTGACTTCTTCTTCCTCAATTCTCTGCTTTTTAGTTTGTGCTGTCTCAAACCTTTAGCTTCTCATAAACCTTACATCATAACTCCTAGCATTTCAGTCCCTTTTGGCAACTACTTTATTTTCTTGATTTTTCTAAGTTAAACTTTCTTAGAGAAGAAATCTGCTTGTTTAGGTTCATCTTTTCACATCTGGCCATGCCATTGTCCAGCAGAGTCATATAAATTGGCTCTCCTTGGGTCACTTGACCATGACCAAACTAATCTAGAAAGGCTCTCGGTGGGGAGCTTTAGAGACCTACATAAGGCCCACCCCTGCATCAAAGGGTATACATGGAACAGTGTCACAGGGGCTGGAAGCTGACAGGAAACATGATTGACTTGGGCCTACAACATGATTCCAAACTAATGCTAATCTCCCTGAAGACTGAAATCTTACCTTTTACAGTCACCATGCTATGTAACAGATAGTTTTTGTTTTTATAATATAATTTAACTATAGTTTTACTGTAACCATTTATCAAATAGTGTAAGAGTTCTCTTGTCTTTTTATGACATTGTATTAAGGATTTTTAATGGTCCTCCTGAAACAAAGATTTTTTTCACTTGGGTTTGAACATTCTTCACCTTACCCTATTTCTTTATTTTTTTCATTAAATTTATTAGGATGACATTAGTTAATAAAATTAGATAGGTTTCGATTTTATAATAAATCATCCA
Source organism: Pteropus vampyrus (assembly GCF_000151845.1). Lineage (NCBI taxonomy): Eukaryota > Metazoa > Chordata > Mammalia > Chiroptera > Pteropodidae > Pteropus > Pteropus vampyrus. The sequence goes on along the minus strand of NW_011888852.1, from coordinate 5,917,124 downwards.
TATATTACATTATGTGTTTACCACCCAAAGTCAAATCTCCTACTGTCACCATATATTTACTTGACCCTTGTCTACCTCCCCCTCCTCTTCTTTCCCTCTGATATCCACTAAACTGTTGTGTCTGTAAGTTTTTGATTATCTTTTGATTTGTTGCTTTCATTTTTATATTCCACATTTGAATGAAATCATATGGTTCTTGACTTTTTCTGTCTGATTTATTTCGCTTAGCATGATCATCTGAAGAGTGATCCATGTTGTCACAAATGGCAATATTTTATCTTTTCTTATGACTGAATAATATTCCATTGTATATATGTACCACTTCTTTATCCAATCATTTATTGTTAGACACTTCAGTTGTTTCCATGTATTGGCCACTGTGAATATTACTGCAATGAACATCGGGGTACATATATCTTTACAGATAAATGTTTCTAATTATGAGGGTAAATACCCAGAAGAAGGATTGCTGGGCCACAAGGTAATTCTAGTCTTAATTTTTTGAGGAGTCTCCATGCTGTTTTCCATAGAGACTGTACCAATTTGCATTCCTACCAGCAGTGTATGATGATTCCTTTCCCCACAACCTCTCCAATATTTATTATTTGTCTTGGTGATAAACATTCTTACGGGTATGAGATGGTATTTCATCGTAGTTTTGATTTGCATTTCCCTAATAGCTAGTGAGGTTGACCATCTTTCAGATATCTGTTGACCATTTGTATGTCTCTTGAGAGAATTCTGTTCAGATCCTCTGTCCATTTTTTATTCATTGATTTGTATGTGTTCTTTACATATTTTGGATATTAGCTCATCAGAGGTGTTGTTTATAAATATCATCTCCCATTCCGAAGGTTGTCTCTTTGTTTTGTAGATGGGTTTTTCTTTTTTTTTTTTGCTGTGCAGAAATTTTTTAGTTTGATATAGTTTCATTCATTTATCTTTGCTTTTACATCTTATCCCATTTCTTGCAGTAAGTTAAAGAAACTCTACTTTCAATAAGATCACCGGAATTTGTTCATTGGCAGGAATGAGTAAAATGTTCCCTGAAATATAAAAATAGCAAATTTTATAATCTAAGTACTCTAAGACACATTGCCAACTTACAGGATTCACTGTGCAATTTTAATCATCAATATGGAAATCCATAATGATAACATTATTTTAAATCTTTCTACAACTAAAAGCAAAATCAGGTAAAATAACTGACATTTTTCAAAGACTAAGCTTGGGAATCTATTATTTCTTAACTATCACTCAGTGCCCTAAGATGGGTCACAAACTTTCTATGTAAAGTACAAAGAATGTAAAATAATAAATATTTTAGGCTTCGTGAGCCATGTGTACTCTGTTGTATCTACTCACTTCTGCCTTTGTAACACAAAAGAAACCACAGACAATGTCTAAATAAATGAGTATGGCTGTGTTTCAGTGAAACTGTATTTATGGTCATCAAATTTTAAATTTATATAATGTTCACATATAAGAAAATATCATTCTTCCTGTTTTTTTTCAACCATTTGAAAAAGCAAAACTCCTTCTTAACTCAAGGGCCATACAAAAATAGGCTGTGGGTCAGATTTGTCATTTCTGCTCTAGAAAACAAAACATAGCTTTCAAAGCCCTTAGGAAAATTAAGTACACATTTTGTGCAAGTGATAAAATAATTATTTATTTTTTTATTAAGCTTAATTTTATAATTACCCTAAAATATTATTTTACTATTGATATGTATTTTTAAATTAATCAAATATACACAAGTGTAATCGAGTTCTGCTGTTATGTCTTATTGTATACTGGTTCTATTAATATAGCTATTAGTGTCATTTTATCTTGATTTCAGGTTATTTGAGACACTCCAGTCCCTGTTTTGGTCAATATTTGGGCTCATCAATTTATATGTGACCAATGTCAAAGCGCAGCATGAATTCACTGAGTTTGTTGGTGCCACCATGTTTGGAACATACAATGTCATCTCTCTGGTTGTCTTACTCAACATGTTAATAGCTATGATGAATAATTCTTACCAACTTATTGCTGTAAGTTGAATAACTTTATTTTAATTTAATATTCTGTCCTACAATGTGTCGTTCTTAACTATACTCCATCCTATTATTGTTGGAAATAAAGTCTGTAATTGGCTATTGAAAAGATATATCAGAAGTATAATATAAATAGTTAATTTGAAGTTTCTAAGCAGTATTTACCATATTTAGCTATATCTTAATGTAGTGTTATCATATTACACAAGATTATAAAATAAACTGAATCTATCTTACCAGATAATCATTGACTAATAAGCAGTAGATGAAATATGAATTATGAACAGGCAATGTAGCTCTACGCAGTGCCCTTTGGACTTTGCATTATCTCTGTCCAGTTAACCTATAATCTCTTTATAAGCAAACTCAGGCCAGCTTGGCAAGCTATAAAAGATACCCAGAGAGGAGTCCGAGGGAAAAAGCAACAGGAAATCAGTTTCTTAAAGCCTAGAAAAAGCAATGTAGGTATAACTCTGAATTTTATAGCAGAATATACAATATCTCTGTTTATTTGAATCTCTGGACTCCGAAAACTTAGTTTAATTTATTTATTCATTCATTCAACAATTTTTTATTGAGTGTTTACTCTGCTGCCAGGTACTTTTCTAGGAACTAGAAATACAGCAGTGAACAAGGAAAACAAAGCCTTTTATTACCTTGAACATACATGCTAGTGATATAAGCCTAAGGCCAATGGCAATAGTGATAAAACAATCCATATTGGAATGAAATATGTCTCTTAAGTCTTTAATATTTATTCCTTAGACAAGTAGCATTTCATAGGGATAATTACAGGCCACTCATTTTCTCCATAAATACCTATAATTATATTGCATCTTGGAATCTATTGCTAAATCTCTGGAGTATTATTATTGTTATTTTGAGAAGCAACATTCAGAATTTTACTTAAACCTGTCACAGATGAAAAATTGCATAAATTTAAGAATAGATGATTTTTATTTACTGACTCACAGTCTAAAGTATTTCCACTTAGATATACCTAGGTCATAGGATTTGCATGTGCAATCTAAATTTTTGGAGTTTCATTTAAGCATCTTACAAAACTGATTCTTTTAGATAGTCCCTATATATATTGGCTTCAGAACTTCTGTATTCCTCTAGTTAACACATTTTTACAATATACATATTATTTTCCAGACCACCTCTTCAAACATTAGAAAGCTTCTAATTATCAAGCTATGTACAGTGAAGCTATAAATATATGATTTGGATTCTATAAAACATTAAATGTACAGATTTCATCAAGAGAACATTATTCAAGAAGAGTATGACATTTCCTTTTTGCTTCTTCATGGAGTGCGTCTTCCTAGGTTCCTTCTTACAAAGATAATAACAAGCTTCAAATCTTTATTTTCGTTTAGCTCTAAAATTACTTGAGAGGAGAGCAGGCACTGAGGAGCTAAGACAAGTGTACCTCGCAGCCCCCTGCACACAATGCCTCCTTGGGGCATGAACATAACAAGTATTTGATTTTCATCTGTCCCAGAATATCAGAATTTACCCTGAGGGCTTTCTCTTTTGTCCTGATATCCCTAACTGAGAGCTTTAGGGTAAAGCATGAAAACGGAGTTTAATAGTTAAAAGGCAAAAACAATAATGCAGGCCATGTCTAAAGGCTGCTTCTCATTCACTCATTTGTTCACTGATCAAATATTTATTGTGCACTAGTATATGCCAGATGTATGCTTGATTTTAGGAATATACAGAATAATGATGTTCCTGCCTTCAAGAAAAATGTAATGCAGGAGGGACAAAATCAGCAAATAATTTTGATATTGAGAGGACCATGATGGGTTGAGGGTGAGAGGCAGCTGAGGTTGATGGCAATCAGGGCGGGCTTCCTAGGAAAGAAAATACCTAAGCAAAGTTTTAAATATTGACTAAGAGTTAAAAGGTGGATAGCAGAAGGTGGTTTTTAGTCATCACCAGCTTAGAACTTTTCACTTCGTTTTTCTAACCACTATAGACTTTGTTTAGATCCTCTGAGAATCCCAAACTAAGAACAAAGGGAGAGTCTGCTTTGTGTAAGAGTACATGATGAGGACAAGATAACCTTTAATTTATGACTCAGAATCAGAAGGAGCAGAAGCTGCTGACAGGCCAATGCTTTATCTAAGTGACTTCCCTTTTAATATCTTACCTGATTCTACTGAATTCCATTCTCTGTTACTGTAGCAAACAATATATATATATATATAATTTTAATTCAGAATTTATAAGCTTTGTTTAAATAAAGAAGGGAAGGGTGTAGAACTGGAGGAGAGGAAAAAGAGGGAAAATGGGAGGGAAATTGTAGCTTCTGTGCTTCCATCTTTTGATTGATCCCCCCAATCAGACATTTGCTAAGCAACAATGAAGGTGATACATTTTCTAGATATGGTGATTCCTGTTGAAAGCACAATTTGTCTAGTGTCTAGAATAAAATCTACATTGTTCATATTAGAAATGTATATACAACATATGTATTCATCAGCCCACAACAGTTTAGGAATTCAGAATGATATATAGTTTGATATTATTATCCTACTCTAAATTCTGAGTTTTTTAAAATAACATTAATGGGTTATATAAATTATTTTGTGGTTTTTAAATATCTGTATGCATAGTTTCTACCACTTTCTACTTCTCAGATTTTTTGCATAAATCAGTTTCTGGCTAATTTAAAAGGAAACTGGCTGCCCTCTACTCTAATTACCACAAATGTTCCTAAGTTTTCCCAGGAGATTAATAAAGTTGAATGATTAATAAATGATCATGGAGGATAGCTTCAGGCTTATGGGCAACCACCAGCTATACCCCTCTCTGGTGCCCAATGGCCAGAGTTATGTCAGGGTTCAGTGCTGTGTCAGAGACCCAACCCCACATTTGTTAAAGAAACTTCTCTCTGAGTTTATGCTTGTTGCCTGAAGGTGGACGATAATTATTCATATGGAAACATATCAAGCAAGGCTCTTTTTGGAAACACCAGAAAGCTAAGCCATGAGCATCTATGAAGATTGCATTTATCTAGGCAGGGGGTTCAAGGACTTGGGTAAGATCTGAAGCCCTGTTTGTGGCCAGAATCTAATGAAACAGCTAATGTAAGCCTACAGTGCAGGAAATCAATATTCATCTTCAGGACATAACTTATCATTGCAGGCTCTTTAGCATGGAATTATTTTAGATGTCTGTTTCATGGAAAAGGGAAGGAAGAAAAGTGACAAGAGAACTGTGACTCCTTACTAGGGTAAGCCATCATCTGAAATGTTTAGATGACTACCTCCAGGAGTCAGCGGTGTTTTTATAAGCAATTTAATTAATGTTCCAAGAGCCACTCAAAATCAGGTTACAGGCTTTCTATGAGGTTTATCTTACCTTATTAAGAAATCTGTCAGCAATTGTCACATTCTCTCATTCAGGACCACGCAGATATAGAATGGAAATTTGCTCGAACAAAGCTTTGGATGAGTTATTTTGAAGAAGGAGGTACCCTGCCTACTCCGTTCAATGTCATCCCAAGCCCCAAGTCTCTCTGGTACTTGATCAAATGGATATGGACACACTTGTGCAAGAAAAAGATGAGAAGAAAGCCAGAAAGTTTTGGAACAATAGGGGTAAGAACACAGCATGTTAGTATTACTCTTCTTTTTTTTTTTTTAATTGTGTATTTAAATGTTTTTGTACTCCTTATTAAGTATTTTTGCATTTTTGGCTTTTATTTTCCTGGTTGTGTTTGGTGAATATTTACTGTACAGCTACTATATTTAAGACACTGTCTGAATGACGCTGACTTTTTCACAAACCTATTTCCTAAATCGAGGGCTGTCACTATTATTTGAATAGGAGCCACAATTTATATAAGCCTCTTTTAGCCCCACCAGCCGAGGCTTAAGAAACTAACACATTCTCTCTTAGTATGTTAATTTTTAGGTCTTTTCAGAATTATAACCTCAGGTTTTTTGTGGCATTACTTACTCATTGTCTGTTTCTCTCTCTGGATTTTAATGGAAGAGGTCTAATTTGGTCACCTCATATTCTTAGCGCCTACAACAGGCTCCTTCACTGAATATATTACGCTTGATAAAATTCGTTCAATTAAATGATCGAATGAATATTATATCTTGAAAATGTTGTGCCATATTCAAGTACAGTGATTTCAGAATATGTTTAACTGTTCAAAATTTTGCTTGAACTCCCAATTATATCAAATACCAGGACGTGTATTTTAAATAATACTAAGACTGCTTAGAGGATTGTTCCCCTTGTACTGAAAGATTACACTTTCTTTGGAAATTTCTTTCATACTGGAACGCAGAAGGTCAAGCAATTCCAGCAGAAAATACAAAGATTTAAGGCTTTGCTTCAGATAAACCACTGAGATAGGGTCGATCATTCATCATTTCCTTCTCACTTAATTTCATAATTTTCAGAGTTCTCATAGTGATGTTTTGGGAATTAATATCCTAACATTTATTAGTCACTCTGACCTTCTCAGAGAAATTGCTTTGAAAGTATTCTAATATGTCTTTATATTAGAATCATCAAGTAATGTTAGCTATTTAATAAAAAAATTATAATATATTTTAAATTATATTCAACATATTTTACGACTGCTAGTTATGTGCTAAGTGGTCCTTCTCACTTAGTAACTTCATTGCCAACTAGGCATTGTAATCGGCATAAAATGGGGCTTTCACTACTGAAAGTGGCACTGATATTTCTGTAACCTCAGAAACAATTCTAATTCTAAAGAGAAATTGACTGGCAAGAGAGTACAGCAAAAAGAGAAGCAGATATATTCTTTTCTCTAAGCTATTACTCTATAAACTTGGAGAATAAAGTTTGGGTATATATCTGATTTCAGAAACAAAGTCAGATTATGATGCTGCCTAACACTGTAATCATCACACTAATTTGTAGACTTTATCACTGATCCTAAAAAGAAGTAAATACTTTTACTCCAAATATTTGATTTGTCTCTGTGGATGCAGGAAGAATTCTCTAACTACCAACAGGGTGTTCTTTGAGTGGAAAAAAATAAGTTCTACTTATTAAAAAATATATCGTTGTAAAAGTAATAGTTTAGATTTAATAAGCAATTATTGTACATGTCCCATATGCCAGTAACTGAGCTAGGACTTGGGGGTGGGATGAGGTACAAAGATGTGGTTCTGTTCCTGGGGATTTCGTTTGTAATATGAGAGATGCAGATATGAGAACATATATACATTTTATGTAATAACTTTAACATTATAATATATTTACACACAAGGTGCTATGGGAACAGTGTGAGAAATAATACGGTCTTTCAGGGAAATAGGAAAAGGTTTCAAAGAAGCCAAACTCTGGCTTATTTCCTTCCATATCAAAATATATTTGCCCTTTTTTTCCATCTTATTCATAAATTCATAAGAAATTTATTTAATTCTTAAAAAAATATTAATAAATCTAGGTCTCAAAACAAAGGTCACACACGAGAGAAATTTGTCTTTAGATTTTCAATTTTGGGCCATAGTAGAGAGAATCTCGGGTTTTAAGATCCACAAAACTTGTAAGAAGGTATGAGGCCCTGTTCTAACCTTTGAAAAAATCCATCTATGCTGCCACCAAAATCATGGAAAAACCATTCTAAGAAATTGATTTCTACCTCTCCCACCCCCACCCCATAGAATCTCCCACTGTTGATGCCTTGTTAGAAATATGTTAGCATCTCTTCTTAGGTGCAAAGAGGAGCTTAACATTTCACTTGGACTTTCCTATCAAAACAGTGATTCACAACTTTCATAGGGAGAGGATAAATGGTATAAGTTAAAGAGCCTTCTTTTCTATACTTTCTAGGCTCAAAAAAAAAAAAAAAACAACAAATTTCTTTTTATATCTCTACCTCTATATTTGAATATTTAGATCCAAGCTGATCTACAGAAAGATAATTGACAATTAATTGTGACCGCAAAGCATTTATTTTTCCTTAGCCATGTAAATTTTACTAACTTTTGGATATTTTTATGCTTTGGGAATATATGACTAAATAAATATTGCGAATCAGGTTTTTAGGTAGCTAGTCAGACATCAGAGACAGGGGAACAAAGGAATAGAGGCCCAGCCCAGAGACCACCCAAAGAATCCCTTCTGCGTCTGCAGAGACAAAGGACAGGAAGGCCGTAATCTATAGCTGGTTTGATCTGGCCACAGACACATGCCAGAAAGAACTACCCTAGCCTGCCCACTACTTCAGCTTCATTATACCATCATTATAATACCATGTTTATACCTGGAAGTTCATGAATTTAATGATAACAGACTGAATTCTGGGTAAGCATATATATACTAGGCAAAGTGCTATATAGTAGCCAAGTGTCAATCAAAATGACCTCATGTGCCAATCATCTAAGAACTCCTCTGTATCCACCAATCATGGCCTAATAAAACACAGAGCTCCCCCTCCCCTGAGATTACAGCTCTCTATCTTCCCTGGCTATAACCTGTTCCTGCATCAAGGTACGTATCCATGGTAGCCAGTTTTAGCCTTGAACTGTCTTCTATCTCAAAACTAATTCTCATAATTATCACTGAGTGGAAATTCATTTCTTTGTCCGTGATAAGGACCAAGACATGTGTTACCGGAACTCTGATTGCCACAATGGTAAAAAGGTCTCTCTTCTCCAGCTTCATCCCACTCTCAATCCTGCCTCTTCTCTGACAAGCTAAGACTTTGGGCAAGCAACAACCTAAAGCTATAAATATATTCTTTATCTAGACTATATTTTCAGAGTGAGAAGAATATAACATTTTGGTTTGCATACCATTAGTTGAGTTTCATCCATTTAGATTCTAGATGGAAATATATGTGCTACATGCAAATATATATATAAGAAATAAAAAGTATATTTTAAAAATTGTAATATTAACAGAAGAGTTAAATGAGAAAACATCAAAAGGTAATTGATCTTTCTGCGAATTCATTTCAGTATGGTTAATAGCTATTTGTGTAGACATGAAGACAAGGAGATATATACGTATCTATTAATTGAAAGGTGACATAAAAGTACTAGTGACAGTCGCTTTGTATAACAAGACATGGCTTAGAATATTGCATTACACTTCAAAGAGACCTCAGAAATCATTTAGCTCAACAATTCCCTTCAGAAGAGAACTTATTCACCTCACCCAGTGTTTCAGGAGCACCTGGTGACAGAGCTGAGAAAAAAACCTGGGTCTTTTGTTTTCCAATGCAATGTGCTTTCCATTGCCTTCTCTTGTTTCTCTGAAAAGTCTGATGATCATACAGCACTACCTTTCATGTTGTGTATTCATCTATTGTTTTGTCATAACAGTTTTTGTAGATCCTATCACTGTTTTCAGCTGCCTCTGAGATTCCTTTATCTCAAAGTTTTTAAGAGGCTAGCTTACCTTCTGCCCCCATCCCAACTTGCTTATATTTATGCCACATTTTTGAAGAGAAAATTCAAGCTAAACTGGAGGTAGAGTTTACACATCCTTTTAGGCATTTTCGCTAACCTTCCCACTTGTGATTCACTTACTCTTGTCACCTAGCATCCACCTGAATGTCATCTGATGCTCTTCAGGCCACTCTCTAGGAGCCCATCATTGGTGATCTTATCTTGCTATTTATGGCCTCTGGTTAATAACTGATACGACTAGCCCTGAAAACTCATTAACCCTTTTTTTTTTTTTTGTAAACTTTGGACTTCCTTGTATGGATGGTAAGGGGTTCCAGTTAAATTAATCTTTCATTTGGAATGCTTTATGGGGGAAAGCATAAATGAAGCAGAAATGCTTATTGCACAAAACCTTTATTGTAGGGAGTAAATTTATGATTGAAAAATAGCTTCTCTTTGGGAAATCATGAAAATTTTAACAAAGGGGCAGCCTACTGAGAGTGCAATAATAAAATATAAAACACATTATAGCTTTTTATTTTTGACCTTACTTACTGTCAATTTTTTCTTAATCTTATTTTATTAACAAAAACCCTTTTCAGTATTAAAACAATGGTTCTCAAACTTTAATGTGTACTAGAATTATCAGGAATTTCCATTTTAACAAGCTTTTCTAGCTCGTAACTTTATTTAGCAACTTCTGTTTAAGAAAGCACTGGTGGTCTATAGCCATGCTACCCTGAACAAACCTGATCCATCTGATCTTGGTGGCTAAGCAGGGTTGGGCCTGGTTAGTACTTGGATGGGAAACCACCTAGGAAGACCAGGTACTGTAGGCATAAAAAAATTAGGGATCATAAGCTGACAAGGTCCTTGCAACAAAGGGGTGCTTCGCCTTAAAAAAAAAAAAAAAAAAGCACTAGTATCTAGCTTAGCTCTTTAAACTAAAAGAAAACAAACAAACATCTGTACTTGTTGCTCAAGAGGTGCAGATTACTTAATTCAAGTAAAAATGTTAATGCAATACATCACCAAAGTGTTTATTTAATATAAAACAATTTTAATGCCATAGATCAGGTTTCTAAATGGAATGTTTAAGTTAATAGGTCAATATGCTAAACCAAAAAATATTAGGTCTTTTGACAAAATTATTAAAAAATAATTTTTACTCCATTTAATGTTTTCTACTTTCTAGTTTTCTCTGGAGCACATAGTAAGGAGCATATTGACGCAGGACAGAGCAAATTCCCCCAAGTGGGAGGAGACCAAGCCCTGCACAGAGAGAAGAGGGTTCTTTGGCAGAGAGTGTAGAAAGAATTCAACACATACGCCAATGTTAGGGTCAAAAGGAAAAGTTATTAGAAAAGAAGCAACACTCCACAGACAAAGCATGGTCTCCTCTCAGGACAGTGAGAGACAGAGTAAAGACTGAGAGGAACAGAGAGAAAGAGAGGGACAGAGAGAAAGGGACTGAGAGTAAAGACAGTGAGAAGGATCTCTGGGAATTCAGTGTATATATCATTCTTTAGTTTCTGTGAGTTACAGTTTAAAGACTATTTTTACCCCTTTACTTTGATATGGACTAGCGTAAAAGGCCTGCTGGCATTCCTATCCTTTAATCCATAAGGTTCCCAGCCATAGAGAATTGACCGATTTTATTTTGTGTGGAGTAGCCACTTAAAGACTTTGTTTTCCTGTTTCCCCTTCATTGTGTGGGGAAATGTTAGCAATCCCAGTAGAAATCTTTCTTTGTTCTGCAGGTGTCTTCTGGCCTGGCTTCAGTGCTGATCAGCACTGAATGTAGCTTGATTTAACTGTTTTAATTCTCTTGTCTCCTCCCTACATTACCATGAAACACCGTCCTAATTAGGGTCCTCAACTCTGGGACTACCTGTGGAATACTCACACCTGATGGGTTGCCACAAAAACATGCTTAGTTAGGTCACTGCAAGAGATTTAGAAACTGTGAATGGCACCACCTGTCATCATTAAAGGAAAAATGCTAATAGTACATGCCTTTCAGACTTAATCTTTTAGGGATAATTTGTCAAAATGTGTTGTTCCTTAATCTTCATCTCTTTCAGTAGGCCTAACTATAAATCTTACAGATATGTCAGTATTCATCTGTGAGTAACGCTCAATCCCTAATTTTCTGAAGAAAGAGATGATGACAGGGCCTTTTAATTAATTTTTCTTGCCCAAGACATAGAAGAATGAATTGCTTTATATTCTTACCAAAAACTCTTTTCAAGGTCTTGAATACTCGGTATTTTATTTCATTTCATTTCATTTTATTTAATTTTATTTTATTTTATTTTATTTTATTTTATTTTATTTTATTTTATTTTATTTTATTTTATTTTATTTTATTTATTTTATTTATTTTATGATTTTATTTTATTTTAATATGCTTAGAAAGTGTGTTTATAGAGAACAATATGTAGATCCACCTGTAAATGAGCCAAACTGCAATTTTTTAAAACGGGTCACATCCTGGAATGGCCTCTTGCCTTTTTACTTTGTTTTAAAAGGAGAAGAACACAACAGGCTGCATTCCTTCAGAAGTTCACTGAGCAAAGCAAAGAATAAAAGGCATAACTCGTAGGTTTAAAATTAGTGGTTGAACAAAACCAGAGTGGAAGTGAGAGAAAACAGCACTGAAATTGACTGCAGAGAATCAGCTACATGAAGTGAGCCCAACATCCAACATAGTGGACTGCAGAGACCTAGTGAGAAAGAGTGAGAAAATATCACAGCTGATTTCCCAGAGCCCTTTCTTTTGTGGCTGCAAAACCCTTCCTGCTCTAAAGCAACCTGACACTTCTATTGAAATTTGAAGTTACCTCACAGCAGCAGAGGTTTCTCACCAGTTGGTATTTCCCTTTATCATTAGTTCAGTGATCCAAATACTGCCATTGTCTTGTCCTAACAAATCAGAAGGAGCCTGCAAACTGAAAGTGATGCTAATGTGGCACAGAGGTATGTCCTGGGCACCTGCCAAGGAAGATTCTGCACACAGTGCTAAACTCTGATACAGTTTACAAAGAAAACTGCCCACTTAAAGAATACATCTTCCTCCAAAATATTTTTCCTAAATGCCAAGTTAAGGAAAGAAGATCCTTAATTGGTCATGTGGTCCATTTTTCCTGTCTTAAAAATAACTGACAACCAATCTAATTTTTTTTAATGGTGCAAATATAACTCCACAAATTTCTCCAAATTCATGGAGAAATTCTGTTTCTAACCTAGGTCCACCATGCTATAATTCTACTTAGATTATTATTTTCTAGTAAAGAGAGAATACCTAGTCACTGCAAATTACTTTATCAATTAAAATTTAACATGTGAATAGCTTGAAAAAATTAAATACCCTTTACTCACTTAGGTAATTTTTTTAAAAGAGTCCTTTATTTTATTACTTTAATAAACACAAATTGGTCAATTCTGTTCTTGGTTATTTCCAGTAGTAATTATGAGATGTAATGTCTTCCCTTATGATAGTAAATCCCTTTGAAGCTTAATTGATCTTCACCCAGCAAAAAGATTGCAAATATACTATATATTATTGATGGTAGTTCTAGTATATAATATTTAACAATGTCATTAATTGTCAAAAATTATCACCATGTTTATTGCAAAAATAAGTACATATATTATGGGTTTAATTGTGCTCACAAAAAAAAAAAAAAAAGATATTTTGAAGTCTTAATCTCCAATACCTTAGAAAGTGACTTTATTTGGCAATAGGGTTGTTGCAGATGTAATTAGTTAAGACGAGCTAATACTGGAGTAGGTTATAGGAACATGACCATGTAAAGACAGAGAAACAGAGAGTACACCATGTGAATGAAAATGGCAGCACAGATTGGAATTATGCAGCTGCAAGCAAAGAAACATCAAGGATTGATAGCCACTACTAGAAGCTAGGAAGAGGAAAGAAGGATTCTATGGAGTCTCAGAGAAAACATATCCCTGACAACATCTTGGTTTGAGACTTCTGGCCTCCACAGTTGTGAGACAATAATTTCTGTTTTAAGCCAACCAATTTGTAGTACTTTGTATGGCAGCCCTAGAAAACTAATACGACATGTGCTATATACTTTATGAGTATTAATTTTTATTTAAATATGGATAGCATGGTAAGGATGCTGACCCTCATATTATGATGTGTTGTGAGATGGATGCAAAGTCACAGAACACATAGCAGATGTGTTCAAATGTCTCTTGATATCTTCTTGATAGAAAGAGCAAGGAGTAAAGAATGAGTTCTAGCCTGGGAATCTAGAATGGGCACTGCCATGAGAACATCATAGTATTTCAGTTACTCGCTTAACTCTGTGGGACTTGCTTTCCTTACTTATAGACAAGGTAATGAGACTGGAACAGTTCTTTCATTCTGATAATACGTCTGTTCTTAATTTCTATGTCAATTTTCGTGTATTGAAATTTAAATCTCAGTCTGTTTTCCTAGACTTTAGGTAGGTCCTGGGAAGTTGGAGAATTAAATTAACTTTAGTGTTAGCCTAAGAAAACTATTTTAAAAAGAGGATCATTTTATACATTCTTAATTGACATATTCACAGTTTATCAATAATTTTATTGCCCATGATAATTTTCTTTTGTTCATGCTGAGACATGTGGATTAGTGATCATAAAACTATCACATCTATGCATATAGTCCTCAAATCTTCTTCTTTAGTGCTAACTTTTTCCCAGATATGTAAATTGGACAGTGGCATTTCCAGCTTAGTATCCTCTGTCAACATCTCCAAAATTGATTTCATTATGATTTTTTAATAGCACTAACATCATGCATGGTGGGAGCATGGTATCATCATGGTCTCACCCCAGAGTCAAAATCCCCTGGCTTGAGTCCCCCCTCAACATTTCCTTTCTATTCATACTTCTATCATTGTAGGTCACATTCACTTTACTCTTCAGTTACATTATGGTATTCCAACTTTATCTACTGATTATCTTGCATATATCTTTTTCTACCTAATGCTGCTGCCACATAACTATCATGGAAGTTAAATTTTCATCACATGTCACTTGACTAGTCGAAACCACTGAATTCATTATGCCATTTAAGATTCTACATAAAGAACCCGTGCCAACTTTCTAACATAATCTAACCTACATACTCTTATTGTCGTTGATACTGTACTAGTGGAAGTTTCTGTAACATGTCTCTTACTCTCTGGTGCCAGCATTTTTCTCACCCTGTTCCAATCTTCTAGAACACTTTTGCATCTCTACCAGTCAAAAGCTTGTGATTCTTTCATGTTAAATCTAAAATTTTGTTCCCTGTTTGAAAGCTGTTACTGATTTTTTTTCTTAGCTCAATAGTATGTCTTCCTTCCCCTTACTCAAATAACAGTCTCAATAGCAGTTTCCATTTTTTTATTTTTGTTTTGTATTTGCCTTCATCCATAGACATATGTATTCTTGGCATTCCATTAATAGACTGATTATAAGCCATTTAAGGGCAAAAAGTATATTTTATTCATCTCTGGTTTCTTCCTGCTCACTGCCATGAACATGAAGTATTGGTCCTATGAGCTAAGATTTGTGACATAGAAACCCACAAAGGAAAATTCACAGGAGTCATAGCAAAAGTCCAATATCATGCAGAGATGTTCATAAAACTTTTGGGACCTGCCTCTCTCCCCCCAAAAAGATGACCAACTAGCATTACACACCTATTAGATTGACTGAAAACACCACCAAATGCTGACAAGGATGTGAAACAATGGGAACTATTATATATTACTGGTGGGAATGCAAATTGGTGCAGCCACTTTGGAAGACAGTTTAATGTTTTCTTACAAAATTAAATATAATCTTACCATACAATCTGGCAATCACACCTTTGGTATTTATAGAAAGGAATTGAAAACTTATGTTCATGAAAATCCTGCACAAGGATTCATATAGCAGCTTTATTTGTAATTACCAAAACTTGGAAGTAATCAATATGTTCTTCAGTAGGTGAATGGATAAACTGTGGTACATCCTGACAAGAAAATATTATTCAGCTTTAAAAAGAAATGAGCTATCAAGGCATAAAATAATATAGAGGAAACTTAAATGAATATTACCAAGTAAAAGAAGCCAATTTGAAAAGGCAATTACTATATAATTCCAACTATATGACATTCTGGAAAAGGCAAAATTATGGAGACAATAAAAAAAAAATCAGTAATTGACAGAGGTGGAGATGGAGGGAGGAGTAAATAGGTGTAGAACTGAGAATTTTTAGGGCAAGGAAAATAATCTTCATGATACCATAAAGATCATGTCATTACAGTATATATTTGTCCAAACCCTTAAAATGTATACAACTAAGAGTGAATCATAATATAAACTATGGGCTTTGGGTGCTTATGAAGTGTCTGTGTAGGTTCATCAATTGTAACAATTTACCACTGAGGTGGGGTATCTTGATAATGAGGGAGCCTATGCATGTGTGGGGGTAGAAAGAATATGGGCAATTTCTGTACCTTCCCCTCAGTTTTGCTCTGAACCCTAAATTACTTTAAAAAATAAAATCTTAAAGAAACAAAAATGACTGCCTACAGAAATATTTATTTATATTTACTAAAAATATCCCCTCACCTTATTACTTAAATATAAATTTCTTACTTCCAAACCTCTACTGCCTAGGCTAAGAGCATACAGCTCTGTAGCTAAAGAAAATGCTCTCCTCAAGCATGAAATACTATGCTAATCTTGCAAAGAGACAATTACATCTAAGTATATTCTTTTACTTCCTCAGAGGTAATCCTGATACTTGTCAAACTATCCACAAGTTTTTTGATTCAAGAATATTTTTTTAAAAATGTTAAATCATATTAATCAGGAAAAAATGCAAAGATAATGGGAACTAACATTAGTTAGTGATAGGTGCCTTAAATTTATAATCTCATTTAATCTCCAAAATCACCTAGTGAGTTTATTTTCACTTTGCAAAATAGAAAATGGTGAACAGAGGGGGCCTCAGAGACAAATGCCATGTCATGCTCAGTCAGTTTCAAACCCATTTATGACCCTAAGTCTATGTTCATAACATCACATCACTCTAGCTTCCAGAAAGTAAAAAAGAAAATAGGGAGCCATAATGGTCATGGTCATGAAAACAAGAATCAATTCTATGGTGCTAAATAGACATGAAAGATATCTGAGCTACATAATTTAGTAGTTATCATTTTGTAAATTTATTGCATTTTTAATTTTTAATATTCA
The DNA here is from genome assembly GCF_000151845.1 of Pteropus vampyrus. Taxonomy (NCBI): domain Eukaryota; kingdom Metazoa; phylum Chordata; class Mammalia; order Chiroptera; family Pteropodidae; genus Pteropus; species Pteropus vampyrus. The sequence continues at coordinate 5,900,437 of NW_011888852.1, read as the reverse complement.
GAAGGTGGTTAACGTCACCTATTCTTATTTTCCTGGGATATTGAAGTTCAGTTAACTGATATAGTATTAGGAGACCAAAAATAGTTTTGTAGTATTATTATTTAAATTGGAAAAAAAGTGGTGGGCAAAAACAATTAACTATATTACCTTAGCCTTATCCTAGGCTAAGAATATAGAAAGCTCCTGAAATTTATGATAGTAAACTTTCTTTATGTTCTCTCTTTCTGGCAGACTATTTTGTTTTGTTTTTTTTTAATTTTCCCTAGACAAATAAACCTGAAATTATTTTTAAAATGTAATCTTTGATTTTGTATAGTTGTATTCAAATATTAAAGTTTGTATATGAGTAAAGTTCTGCTGAAAGAGTTTATGCTCTTTTTAATACTAAAAGAGACTGATAATATTTATTTATTGCTCACAATTTTCTGATTCGGTCATCCTTAGTTTTAGTTTTGCATTAAGGAAATTTAAAGTTAAATCATGGCTTTGAACTGCTCTTTGCTGACTATTTTTATTGGCTTTTTAAAGACTAAAATAGACTTGCAAAATGCTATAGAAACCCAAAATAATAAAAATCGAGTCAATTAAATCCTATGTTAAATTCAGAATCATGGAACATGGATCGCCTGTGCAATATTTATAGTGAGAGTGTTAAATAAGTTGGTATAGTTTGCTTTAACATTTGTGTTCACAGGAAATAAATTTAAGAAGATCTGGAAGGCTTGTTTCCTTCTAGAAGTGCTTTTTGTCTCAGATTTTAGCTTAGTTATGTCTCAGAAAGAGTCACATATCTCCATCTGGTGGCCAAGTCATAAAATACTTTTTCAAGATGTTCTAATTTTGTATTGTTTCAAATTTCCAATTTTAATTAATACCATAATCATATTGAAAATTTAGTTCTTAAGGTTTATGTTACAGTAAATAGCATTCAAATAATTAGCAGCCTTTAGGAAGTTAAGCATTGTCTCATCTGTTTCTAAAAGTCATTAATAATCATAAAACATAAATCCATTTTTATGGCCACTGAAACTATCATTTCCCCCTATTCTCCTGAAGAGAATAAAAGAATTGTTTGATTTTTTTCTAATACCATTTCACAGTAATGTATGCACAACTCTTTTTAAAATTTCATTTTATCAGCCAATGATTAAATATTTATTTAGTAAGAAACAAGGTCAAAAACTTATTTAAACCCAAAATATGTTATTTCTTTCATTTTTTTCACAATTTACCAGATTCATTCATTTATTATAGAAATATTTTTATTTTAGATTTTGGTCAGTTTTCCTCTTTAAGAATTAATACTGATATTTATTTAACATACATAAAATTGGAATGATGATAACTTTTTTCCTTGTATCTTAGTTGTGAAATCTGCAAATATATAATTGTAGTATCATTTGTTATTTAACTCAATTTATAATAAACTTTGCTACAGTCATTAAACATCTTCTTCCAAAATCATGTCTGTGCTAACCGTAGCCCTGCTTCCAAACCATTCTGACCTCTTCAAAATGATAGCTGGGATTCACGTTTTTTTTAAATGATAAAATAATTAGCCCTATGTTAGAATAAATTCTTTTATTTTCTTTTTTGTTAAATCGAACCATCTAATTAAAAGAGCAATATTTTCTTAATGCACATCTGATTGAAATTAATATTGAGAAGCTGATTGTCTAACAAGGTTTTTGATTAGATGTATATTATGGCTAAATTCTTTATCTTGATATGTTGATATTTATGAAGACTTTTATATTATTATAATGCTAGCATTTTATTTTATTGAATTTTTACTTTTATTTGATATTTATTTTATTTTTTATTTGATATGTCCCATCTGTGTCTCTTAGCATCATTTCAAGTGATTTGGGGTGTGTATCAACCATCATTACCTAATTATCGCCTTATATTAGAAGAACACTTCTACTTGTTAACATTCTATATATAAAATACCATAAAATTATAACCTTGCAATTGGTTGTTTGGTTCACTCATTTTTTTGATTCATATGAAGCACTCTCTAGCTTTGTTCACTGTGTAGCAAGTTCTCACTTTGAAGAAATGAAAAAAATATTAAAAGAACAAATGAATTATTTTCTAAAATAATGATACATCAATATAATTGAAAAGTAAACATTCTTTTCCTTTTCAGAGGCGAGCTGCTGATAATTTGAGAAGACATCACCAGTATCAAGTAAGTTATTCTATCTTGAAATTTATATTAAAATAAAGTGCAGTCCCCTCTTCAGAATTGACTCAAGAAAGGAATTCTATTTATTCATTGAATATCAATTCTGTTGTTTTAAAATGCATCAGGAAGTTATGAGGAACCTGGTGAAGCGATATGTTGCTGCGATGATTAGAGATGCCAAAACCGAAGAAGGGCTGACTGAAGAGAACTTTAAGGTAACCATTTTCCCTTCACGATGAAATCACCAAGAAGCAGATTCTGCAGAGCATGGAACCTGACACAACACGTTTCAAATCAGAGATGGAGAAGAGATTAAGGAGTACAAATTGGTAGTTATGAAATAGTCAAGGGGATGTGAAGTACAGCATAAAAAATATGGTTAATAATATTGTAATAATTATGTATAGTACCAAGTGGGTAGTAGACTGATTGTGGAGGAATCACTTCATAAACTATATGAATGTCTAACCACTATGTTGTACTCCTGAAACTAATATAAAATAATTTTGAATGTCATCTTTAATTGAAAATCAATCAATCAATAACAGCTGGAAACTCAGCTGTGTGTTCCAACAAGCCTGTGTGTCTTCTGATTTTTAAATTAATGCTCTATTAAATTATCGAAAAAAAGTGATGACATTTCATCTCAAAATACATTGTTTTCAAACATACTTAATCTGAAATATTGAGAGGATTTGTTTGGAGACAGAGAAAATTTTAGGGCCTGGTAGAATTCTGACTTGCTGATCTCAGCAACATTCTACTGAATAAGCTTTAGTTTTTGAAATTTCAATCTGATTTCTAATCCTGAAATATCAAGTAACCAATATCCTAAAAAAAAATTTTTTTAAACTGCATTTTGCACATCTGTGGTAGCAGATTTGAGTTACACTTATAAACTTAGTCTTTGCCCTTGAGTTCTTTTTTTTTTTATTCTATCAGAGGAGATAGGTGAAATACATGAAAAATTATATATGTGTGCTCATTTCTTGTGTATAAAATACCTGTTATTATGCATGAGCTTTTAGATATTTTGGAAGAACAATTAAAGTCAATACAATCTTATAGGCAAAAAGCAAAGAAAAAAATCCTACAGCATTTTTAACAGAGAAAAGCATCAGATTTGACAGACAGCAAAGGTAAGCAGCCAATTCATTAAGAAGATAGGTATATTGCAAAACTTAAAGCACAGAATGAAAGTTGGCTAGGACCCAAAATGTTCTTTGAGGCCATGACATTCCAAATTTTGGAGTTAAATGATTCATGGTGCTTTGGGAGATAGGTTGGAGGCAGGAGACTACCTCAAAGGCTGCCATCAGGTTACGACGGAGAATTCAAATGTCCAAAAAGAGGAGAAAAAAAGGATGAATCTCAGAAATGTTGTCTGATTTGAAGCAATTTGGAGGATTAAATGGCTGACCCAGGTGATGGAGTGAAATTAACTCCTAGACAGTAAGCAGTGAAATGTCAACTCGGAAGGGTGGACTCCATTTTAATTATTTTGTTATAAACGTCCCTTTATATAGCAAAATGTGCCTATATTAAAAATCTTTACAAAATGCATCCCTGAGAGAATGTGAAGTGACTTGAAAGAGGACATATATTGTAGAAGGAAGTATTTGAAACTGTAGTCCCCCCAGAAACATAATATATTCTCAACAACACCGTGGTGGAAAAGAAAACTCTTCCTGTTTCTTATTCCATCATCCTTCAGAAGTCTTCTTATTACTATAGAACTCTTGTAGGAAAATTAGTAGATATCACAGTGACACAGGGAAAAAACTGAAATTCTTGAAGGAACCTCAGCAGAGTGGCATCCTAACTCCTAAAAATGAGTGAAAACACATCAAACCCATATATGAAATGAGCAAATGCTGCTTCCTAATGTTTCTTTGTTTAAATCACAAACTAATTTCATCATTTTAAATTTCACGTAGGAACTAAAGCAAGACATTTCTAGTTTTCGCTTTGAAGTCCTGGGGTTACTAAGAGGAAGCAAACTCTCTGCAGTACAGTCTGCTCAGGCCACGAAAGACTTTCCTAATCCAGCAGACTCAGATGAAAAGAGCGATAACGAAGGTAGCAGCAAAGACAAGAAGAAGAACTTCAGCCTTTTTGATTTAACAGCTCTGATTCACCCGCGATCAGCTGCAATTGCAGAAAGACACAACATAAGCAACGGCTCTGCGCTGGTGGTGCAGGAGCCCCTGCGGGAGAAGCAGAGAAAAATGAATTTTGTGACAGATATAAAAACCTTCGGGTTATTTCATAGACGATCAAAACAAAACGCTGCTGAGCAAAATGCAAATCAAATCTTCTCTGTTTCAGAAGAGGTTGCTCGTCAACAAGCTGAGGGACCACTGGAGAGAAATATTCAACTGGAATCTCGAGGATTAGCTTCACGGGGCGACCTGAGCATCCCCGGGCTCAGTGAGCAGTGCATACTTGTAGACCATCGGGAAAGGAACACGGACAGCCTGGGTTTACAGATGGGCAAGAGAATGTGTTCGTTCAAGTCAGAGAGGGTGGTGGTGGAAGACACTGTTCCAATAATACCAAAGGAGAAGCACGCAAAGGAAGAAGACTCTAGTACAGACTATGATGTAACCCTCACAGACACAGTCACCCACGAAGATTATGTGACCACAAGATTGTGATATTTGAAGGAGAAAGCGTTTATCATACATACATATTTCCCATAATGCTCTGAGTTGGGGGGGTGGGGGATGCTTAAGAGTAAATTACAAATGCTAACTTACACTTTGTAGCATTTATGTGGCATAATAATGTGTAACACTTTTAAATAAGGCAAAAGTTGTCAAAAATCCTTGGTTTGTAGCCTGCTTTGGCTTTCACAATTTGTTTTACAATTTTTTTTGTTAATAAATAAACGTACCTTGTATTCTTGTACTGTTGCAGTAACCCACGGGAAATTTTAGCTATCTTTTTTTCAATTAAAACAAATGCAACTTACTTCATGTGGTAGTTGACTCCCATAATAGATATTTTTATATGCGAAAATCAATGTAGCTGATACATTAGAGCTTTTCATGAATTTTTAGGGTCTCTAGAGATGGTTACTCCTCAAGGACTTTACGCTCAGCCCTACAGTTTAGATTTAAAACACAAATATTAGCAAATTATTTCTTAAGAATCTTTAACTAATAATTGTATACAATTAAAGCAAGCAAGTTTTCTCATAGGGTCATGATCAAACTTTCTTAAAATGAAAGTCAGATATACTCAGCATAGTTTTACTTTGTACAGTTTTTCCTTTCAGAAAGTAAAGAAATGTTTGTTCTGATAAATTTAGATGATTGATAATTTTTAAGATTTTTTTTCAGAAAAAAGTTTTACTTCCAGTATTTTTTTTAAACATCTTTTTTCAAGTTCAACTGCTGATCAGTATAAATATGACACTTTATGAATAACTGGATTTCAAAAAGGTGGCAAACTTTCTCAGTGCCAGAAAAGAATCACAATAAATTAGAATAGTTAAAGCAACTTAAACAAAGCAGAGTGATTGCATGCAGCTAATATTGAGGTGAATTCATTCTAACAATCTTAAATCTAAGAAAAATTAAATTCTATTTTCAATCAGCGCAATATTGTTGTTAATCAAAAGAAGTGCAAAAACCTGGTAGTTTTCTTTTCTTTTCCCCAGTGACTGATATATATTTCTTTAAAGTTAAAATTACTAAAAATAATTATTAATTTTAGCAATAGATGTAGAAATAGTTTTCTCCGTAGGGACAATATCTTTAATTGCTTGTTTCGTCTGTAGTTTTCAAGGTAATTTAGCATATATTACATTCTTTCACTGAACTACTAAAAAGAAAGTGTTTCCACTGATATAAAGTGTTTACTTGATATAAAACAGGTACTGGCAACTTTTTAAAGTTTAAATTGTATAACTTGTGTCTGTTTATGCCACCATGGAAATAAAAGTTTCCTCACTACATGCAATTATCATTTATTTCAAATCAATAGAAAAGTGCTAAGTTTGTTTTACTTCAAAAATTATTTCCATGAACTAGACAAATTTTATATTATTTAGCATTAACCAAAAACTGCATAGTGTTACAAAACTTTGATTATCATACATCAAAAATAAGGAATAATAGCAATAACAATGCCAGCCACTCTTTAATGTGCTATGCATGTATTAACACATATATACTGCTCATAACAACACTCTGAGGTAGCTACTATTCTTATCGCCACGTTGTAGATGAAGAAACTGAGGCAAATACTAAGTTAAGGTTCACAGTAAGTGATGGAGCTATGATGTGTCCTTCAGAGCCATACTCTTAACCACTCCTCAGATGGTTAAACCAAGCAAAAACATGTGTACATAATAATTATGGGATTTAGTTGAATGAAGGAATGCCACTTCTGAAATGCTATGTTCTGAGAGAGAATGCATTTGATAAACTCCATAAATTTGTGTCCCTTCTTGTAAAGCAAGAGGAATATACAAAAGTAAAAATGTAATATATTTTCTTTAGACTCCATTACATTATAGAAGTTAGTTTTAAAAACATTTGTTTTGGAATATCAGAATTTAACTTGAAATGCTAGATTTTAGTCTTCAGAAAAGTTGGGGGCACTGAGACACTTCTCACTCTTAAATCTGGTTTTGTCCTACGGATTTAGGGATGGGCCAGGTGAATTTGGAGAAAACAATAAGCCTAATGAACATTCTTCTTCAAGCACACCTTTATCTCAAATAAGTTAGGACCCAAAATAAGTACCCTTGGGACAGTGAAATACCCAAATTGTTCTAAATCATACATATGGTAGTAGGGGAAATATAAACTTGGGATATTTTGCAATAATTCCTTTTTGCTGCCTCTGTTTTTTGTTTTGTTTTGTTTTGTTCTCCAAAGATTATATATATCACCTATTACACATACTCTACCAGAACCTAATTTTACATTTCCTCTGTTCCTTCGAATAACACCACCAACAATAAGGACAACCCCAAATTTTTTTCCCAGTAGCTTATATATATCTGGGGTTAGGGTGCTGAAATTTTACAGGTGAACGTAGGGACTACAAATGAATTTATTTGGAGCCAGTAACATCTTGCTTTTCAGTGTTCCGGAAATGAGGTTTCTAACGACCCTCAGATGTCACTGACATATACATTTATAAATTTAAACAAAGTATTGGATACTGTTAGTATCAGATGTTCTAGAATTAAATATTATTCTAAATATATAGTGATATTAAGTATCACTAAGAAAGATGAACAGTGGGGAAAAATAAGAAAACATAAAACAACAGAAAAATTACAAGTCTGAGGTCTTTAAATGAGTAATTTGGGTTTTTTTTTTTTTTGCATTTCTTTTCATATGTCTAATAATAACAATTTCTAAACAACAAAGATAGGTTTGACATCACATCTTCTTTGCATAAATAACGTTTCTTGTGTTTCACACTCTCTTGATCTTATTGTTGCTCACCTTTATTATTTGTTTATTTGATTATTTTATTTTTGCCAGGGTTAGGTGAAAGAATGTTTAGAAATTTAGTTTAACTTTAATAGAATTAGATTAAATTCATAGCATTTTGTTTATCATATATATACTTTGACAAACCCATTTACAAGAAAGAATGCTATGACGATGTACCTCTCTGTTTGTGATAGATATATTCCTAAAAATATTCATGTAAATAAATGTATATTAACTTTAGTAGGGAAACTGGCTCTGTAAATGGAAAAAAAGAAAAAAAGAAAAGGTAGTGAATTATTTTGTAAAACGATGAATTATTTTTCAAAGAGATAATCATCCTCAAGATATTAACTGTTTCATAAGTTGGATATTTGTACATCAAATTTTTTTAAATCAGATATTTCCTGGCTGGCAATTAAAATACTGTAAATCATGCTCACTTTTTTGCCTTGATGCAGGTAGCAACTTGACAAAATTGGGAAATCAAATACACAAACCCAATCAATAAAATTTTTTGAGTAACTGTTGGGGTATAAAGAAAAAAATGATGAAGAGTTAAGGGTGGTAAACTTATTATATTAATCTCAAAGAAGCAGTAAATTTCTCATCCAAAGTGAAAGGTAATCAGTGGTATAAAAATGCACTCTTCCAATAATATTTAATAATTCTTAATAATTCTGGGATTTAGTCAAGGGAATGATTGTCTAGTCCCATGACACTTTGTTGAATAGCAGACATCAAGTACTGAAATCTGTTCTCAGTCACTGTGCCTTGTGTTTGCAGCAGAACAGTCTATACTCGGCAGAGATGCCAGTACCCTTAAAAATCAGCCTACCCAAAATCATCTATATGTCTCTGTAAATATGTTTACAATGACCCAAACTTTAAAAGAGACAAATTTATTAGTATATTTCACTATTTTAAAATTATTTATCTAGTTTACCTTTATTATGCCTTTTTTCTTGTCTTATATTCTCCAAAATTCAGACCTCCTGGGAATCATAGAATTTAAAAATTAAATATCTCCGCAGTCTCCTTAAATTCAACTTCAAAAATGTATTGCACAATATATTACGATGAATTCTGTTTATATAGTGTTGTCATATGACTTTAAAAAATTAGAATTGTTTTAAGTAAGTTCTCCATAAATAACTGGAGAAACTAGTCCTCAGGGCATTTACAGAAGTTATCCAAATATATCCAGCTACTGAGTGGTTGAATTGGATATTAAAGAAAAAACTCTTCATCTAGATTTTGGGTGAGACATTAGGTAACAAATGCCTTGGTTAATAAATTTTTATTTTTGTAGAATTTTGTCTTCTTTGTCTTAAATTCAGTGAAAAATATTTATAGTTGTTCAAACTTTCTAGAGCTAAAATTCAGAATTCGTATCATATTACCTATTTCCCCTATAAAATTGTGTTCACAGATTTTTTTAAAGCTTGTTTCTTATCCTTTTCTGATCATCATTTTTACTGTAGATTTTTTGACAATTCTTTAGGTATGCTGGTAATAATAAAATGTATTAAATAGTATTAAGGCTATTCAACTGAAAAATGATAGAGTTGGAAAATATAAAGCTGAATCAAGATTTAGACCATGCTACCATGCCAAATATAGCCATGCTGTCACTGAGCTGACAAACAGTGAAGCTGTCTCTGCTAGCAAAATTCTCCAGTAGCAAAACTATCAGTTTCTTCTACTACTATCTAATATGGATACTAAGCACTTGAAATGTGGCTCTTAGTGTAAAACACATGCTGGATTTCAAAGCTAAATATGAAAATCATGTAAAATATCTCATATCTTTTAGTGATTGCATATTCAAATGATACTTTGGATAAATTGGGTTAAAATATACTCATTATATTAGTTTCATATTTCTTTTTACTTTTTCATGTAGCTATTAGAAAATTTAAGTATATATATGTAGCTTGCAGTTGTAATTTGCAGTACAATTTCTAAGGACAGTGATGCTCTGGAGGATCTGTACTTTTTTCACTCATTTTGTGTATTTCCATCATTTGACTTTTATAGGTAAAACTTATATATACTACTCAAAAAATATTGATGTGGCTCAACTAAAATTTGCCATCTCTCCTTGATTCCCAGTTTCCTAATGGAATCACAGTTAGCAATTTGCTGTATTTCATGTTTTCCCTTGCCTTTGCAAATTTAAATGTAAAAATGTATGCATATATTTAGATTACAGTTCTTATTTTTTTAAAATCAAGAATAGGATTATACTATACCTATAACTCAGTGCTTTGTTTATTTTCCTTATAACAGGGCATCCTAAAAGCCTTTTTTGAGTCATTTAATATAAAAGAGCCATTTAAATCAATTCAAAAAATTTTCTTCATTTGTTGTTTTACTTATTGAAATATATTCATATGCTATTTTTGAAATCACTTTGAAAGAGCTACTTATTGAACAAAACATAAGATTTTTATTGTACCAGCATCATTTCTCGGCATTATTCTTTCAAACACACTAAACCAGCCATTCTGGAGTTCTTTTAAGTATTTAAGACAATATTTCTCTTTCTCCAACATTTGCAAATACTGTTCCTCCAGTCTTGGATCATAATTGAACCAAAAAATTTATTACTTTAAATAATTTTCTTGAATCCAGGATTTTAATTAATCCTAATTGATCTGTTTTTATGGCTTCCTTTAGATCTAATTGTTTTAGCAAAAATCTTTTTTTCTTAAAGATTATCTTTTCCTGAGCCTATGCTGGGAAAAGAGGTTATCTGTATTGATTTATTTTCTGGGTATCAACGTGTTTAGAGAAATTTAATTTAGTCCCAGGAAATAACTCACCGTGTTGCTTCAGTATTCAGAATGCAAAATGCCCTGTGGTCTAGAGGAAAGTAAGAAGCTAGTATCTTTTCATAACTGCTGTCTAGTTACTGTAAATCGGACATTTCACTCATTTAGACTTTATTGGCAGATACTTAAAGTTTCTGGATAAATATGTCCATCTAGTTCTAAAATACTGAACTATGCTAAATCATCTTTCTAAAGTTATAAGTACCGAACAAATAGAAAACTGGAAATGTAGAAAAATTAAAAGGACCATTAAATATTCCGTATATAGTTATTTAAACTTGTTTTTTTTAATTTTGAGATCATTATAGATTCATATGCAGTTGTAATAATACAAAGATATTTCATTCACCCATTTTTCCCAATGTGAACATTTTTCAAACTATAATACAATATTGTAGAATATTGATATAGATATAATCTACCAATCTTATTCAGATTTCTGCAGTTTTACTTGTACTTGTGTGGGTGGGCTTGTGTGTGTATTTAGTTGTATAGAATTTAGCACATGTTTATGTTTGTGTATCTATAGCCATAATCAAGATACAGAACATTTCTATCACCACAAAAATCCCTGGTATTATCCTATTTTAACCAAACTCATCTCCTAACAAGACTAATCCCAAATCCCTGAAAACCACTAACTTGTTCTTTATTTTTATAATTGTGTCATTTTAAGATTGTTATATAAATGGGATCGTATAGTATGTAACCTTTGGGGATTAGTGTTTTTCAGTTAATATAAGTCTCTGAAGATTCATCCTAGTTGTTACATCTATCAATAATTTGTTCCTTTTTTATTGCCAAATCCTATTCGATGGTATGGATGTAACAATATTTGTTTAACATTTCACCTATTGAAGGATAGATATCTGAGCTGTTTCTAGTTTTTGGCTATTAAAAATAAAGCTGCAGTGAACATTCACATACAGGTTTTCATGTGACTAGGATTTTAATTGCTGGGTAGTATGATTGGTGCAGGCCTAATTTTATGAGAAAATAGCAAATCTGTATTCCAGTGTGGCTATACCATTTTACATACTCACCATCAACGTATGAGTGAGTCAGCATTTTTGCTAGTATTTGGTGCTAACATTTTTATTAACTTTTGGTTTTGTCACCAATTTTTATATTTTATTGTGATAGCTCTGCAATATCTCAATGTGGTTTTAATTTGCATTTTCTTGATGTTAATGATGTTGAACAACTTTTCTATGTTTGTTTGCTATCTGTATGTCATGTTGGTGAAATGTCTGTCCATGTCTTTTGTACAATTTCTAATTAGATTATTTCTATTTTTTTTAAATATTGAGTTTTGAGAGTTATTTTTATGTTCTAGATACTAGGCTTTTGACAGATATGTGTTTTGCAAATATTTTCTCCCACTCTGTAACTTACCTTTTCATCCTCTTGACACAGTCTCTCACAGCAAAATTAAAAAATTCTGACTAAGTCCAATTTTTCAATCTCACATTTTATGACAATTCTAAGAAGTCTTTGTGTAGGCCCAAATCATGAAAATTTTCTCCTGTGTTTATTTTTTTTCCAAAATCTTTATACTGCTATGTTTTTCATTTAACTATATTATTTTTATCATTTCTTTTCTTCTAAATACTTTAGCATATAAACACAGTTATAGAAGAAAAGTCACCTTGAGCAACGGGATCACATACATATATATATATAGAAGGAAAATAATAGCAAGAGTTGTTGACAGGCAAACATGAAGGTAGTACTGAAATTGGAGTGACAATAAGAAAAGTAAATCATTTTTATTACAAATCATTTTTATTACTTAGTTATCCTGAAATGATAGCCAGACTTTTCTGAAGCTCAAAAAAAGAAGTTGAAATAATATTTCAATTCTATCACATTTTCTCCAGCTTCCTGAATAAAATGGAGAAGCAATAAAGAAAAAAAAAAACCTACAATAATAAGACTGGATACCAGATATACAAAAAAAATTCCAAATGCACCCTTCTTCATGAAATTCAATTGCTATTTGAAAAGAGCTTGGGCATGCTGAAACATGACCTAAAATCCTATTTCTCAAAGGAAAATTACTAAATTTGAAATTAGTATGTAGGTATCATTAAAACAATCAATCTTTTGTTTAAAACATTTCCTTTGACTTTAACAACAAAAAAAAAGTGCACAAAAACAAAAAAATAATAATAATTTGGGTATAAAAGTAATATAATTAATTGGGATAAACAATAAACTAGCATAATAAAATTGTAACTACATGAGACTATATGAATCATTAAACAAAGTAATTTAGTGCACACACAAAAATAATTGAATAATAGAGTGTGACATAAAATTCCCATGTTAATTAAAATAATTTCTGAGGCTTGCATTAGAAAGAAAAATTATCAATAATGCATAGAAAAATGTGGACTAGAATTTTAGCTAAGGCATTATGATATCTAATATCACAATATTTTGATTCTCTGATTGAAATATAGTAATGAACGGAATTGCTTAATCTTTACAAAGCACACAATTGGAAATTGTAACTAAGTTTGAAACATGATATAGTCTTTAATTTTTCTTTCACTTTCTATCATTTTCATCCCCCATCACACACACACCCTATTAGAGAATTGTCCTATGATAAACAACAGGGATAGAAAGATGAAGTATATTTCCTAGAGTAACTCACAAAGTTACTGGATCTGGAAAATCTAGAAAATCTCACTTATGTTCTGAATTGTAAGAGATTAGAAACCGTATTATTTTTCATATAGCTGGTGCTTAGCACTCAGTTTGCAGACCAGATTTCTTTTTATTTCTCATCCATCAAACCATGTGGAAAGAGACTATTTTTATTATTTTTTAAATAAAATTATTGAGGGAACATTGATTAAAAAAATCAAATCGGTTTCAAGTGTACAATTCAAGAGCATGTTGTATATATAATTACATTGCGTGTTCACCATCAGAAGTTAGATTTTCTTCCATCACCAAATATTTCACCCCCTTTACTTCTATTTATCTTTCACTCTCCCTCCCTTCTAGTAACCACTAATTCACAGTCCATGTCCATGAGTCTCTGTTTGTTATGTTTGTTCACTGCTTTCAGTTTTATATGCCACATATGAGTGAAATCATATGATTTTCAACTTTTTCTGTTTGGTTTATTTAGTTTAGCATGATAATATCAAAGTACATCCATGTTGTCACAAATAGCAATATTTCATCTTTTCTTATGGTTGAGCAATATTTCGTTGTATATATGTATCATATCTCCTTTATCCAATCAACTACCCACGGACACTTTGGTTACTTCCTTGTCCTGGCCACCATGAATAATGTTGTTATGAACATTTGTGGTGCATATATCTTCATGTATAAATGTTTTCAATTTCTTTTGGGTAAATACACAGAAAGAGGGATTGCTGGGTCATATGGTAATTCAATTCCTAGTTTCTTGAGGAAACTCCATACTGTTTTCCATAGTGCTGTACCAATTTACATTCCCACCAGCAGTGAATGAAAGTTCCTTTTTCCCCACAACCTCACCAACACTTGTTATTACTTTTCCTATTGATGATAGCCATTACAGGTGTGAGATGTATCTCACTGTAGTTTTTTTTTTTTTTAGTTTTATTAAGATAATTTGTAGTACCCTAAGAGCTAGCGAATTTGAACATCTTTTCATATGTCTGTTGGCCATTTGTATTCCTCTAGGGAGAAGTGTCTGTTCAGGTCCACTGCCCATTTTTTAATTGAATTATTTGTTTTATATTATTAAGTTATATGAATTCTTTATACATTTTGGAAATTGGGTCTTTATCAGAGGCTTTTTTTGCAAATATATTCTCCTATGAAGATGGTTGCCTCTTTGATTGTTGATGGTTTCTTTTACTCTGTAGAAGTTTCTTAGTTTGATAAAGTCCCATTCGTTTATTTTTGCTTTTACTTCCCTTTCCTTTGAGGTCAAATTCATGAAATCCTCTCTAAATCCTAGGTCCATGATCTTAGTACCTATGTTTTCTTCTATTCAATTTGTTGTTTCAGGTTTTATATTCAGGTCCTTAATCCATACTGAGTTAATTTTGGTATATGGTGATAGCAGTCTGTTTTATTCTATTGCCTGTGCCTTTCCAATCTTCCCAGGACAATGTATTGTAGAGGCTTTTCTTTCCCCATTGTATGTTTTTGGATTCTTCGTTGAAAATTACTTGCCTATACATATGGGGATTTAATTTTGGACTCTCAATTCTGTTTCACTAGCATGCTTTTTTGATTATTGAGGCTGTGTAGTGTAATCTGAAGTCAGGCAAAGTGATACCTCTGGCCTTGTTCTTTTTCCTCATGACTACTTTTGCTATTCAGGGTCTTTCATGATTCCATACAAATCTGATAAATTTTTGTTCTTTATCTTTAAAAAATGCCATTGAGATTTTGATGGAGATTGAATTATTTGTATAATGCTTTAAATAACAAGGTCATTTTAACTATGTTGATTCCTCCAATCCATGAACATGAAATATCTTTTCATTTCTTTCTGTCTTCTTCAATTTCTTTTAATAATGTCTTAGAGTTTTCAGTGTTTAGTTCCCTCACATGTTTTGTTAGGTCTATTTTTAGGCATTTTATTCTTTTTGTTGCAATTGCAAAAGCAATTTTTTTCATTTATTTTTCTGTAAATCAATTTTAGCATATAAAAACACTATGGACTTTTGTACATTGATTTTGTATCTGAAACTATTTCTAATAGTCTTTTAGAGAATGGTTTTCTACATAGAGAATTATGTCACTGCAAAAAGTGACAATTTGATTTCCTCATTCCCTATTTGGGTGCTTTTTATTTTTTCTCTTGACTAATTTTTCTAGCTAAGTCTTGCAATACTATATTGAATAATAGTGGTGATAGTGGACAGACTTTTTCTTGTTGTTGATCTTAGAGGGAAAGTTTTTAGTTTTTCTCCATTAAGTATGACATTAGCTAAGTGTTTGTCATATAGGGCCTTTACTATGTTGAGGTACTTTTCTTCTATACCCATTTTATTAAGTGTTTTAGTCATAAATAGATGCCATTTGTTGTCAAAAGCTTTTTCTGCATCTAATGTTATGATCATATAATTTTCATTCCTCATTTTTATAATGTGGTGTATCACATTATTCAGTTTGTGTGTGTTAAACCATGTCAACATCCTTGAGACAAAGCCCACTTGAACATGATGTATAATCTTTTTAATGTGTTATTGTATTTCATTTGCAAGTATTTCATTTAGGATTTTTTCATCTGTGTTTATGAGAGATATTAGTCTACAGTTTTCTTTCTTTCTATTAACTTTACCAGGTTTTTGCATTGGGGTAATGTTGGCCTTATTAAATGAGCTAGAAAGTATGGCCTTTTTTTCAATTTTTGTGGAAAGGTTTGAGAAAAATAGGTATTAAATCTTCTTTGAATTTAGAATAAATAGAATTCACTGGTGGAATTTGGTAGAATTCCCAAATAGGGAATGAGGAAATCAAATTGTCACTTTTTACAGTGACGTAATTCTCTATGTAGAAAACCATTCTCTAAAAAACTATTAGAAATAGTTTCAGATACAAAATCAATGTACAAAAGTCCTGAACTTTTATGTTTTGGGAGGTTTTGATAATTGTTTCAATTTCCATACTGTTGGTCAGTCTATTTAGATTTCCCAGTTCTTCATCATTCAGTCTAGGAAGGTTGTGTATTTCTCAGAACTTGTCCATTTCTTATTAAATTTGTTTGGTGTCATATAATTTTTCATAGCATTCTTGTATGATCCTTTGTATTTTAGTGGTATCTGTCATAACTTCTCTTTCATTCCTGATTTTTTTTATTTGTGTCCTGTCTCTTTTTTTCTTTAGTGAGTCTAGCCAGAGGTTTGTCAATTTTATTAATCTTCTCAAAGATCAAGCTCTTTGTTGCATTAATTTTTTCTATTGCCTTTTTATTCTCAATTTCATTTAAGCTGCTCTATTTTGATTATTTCCTTCCTTCTGCTGATTTTAGGCTTCATTTGGTCTTCTTTTTCTAGTTTTATTTTATTTTTTAATTTAATGTTAGGTTGTTTGGGGTGGGGCTCATTCTTGTTTCTTGAAAAGGACTATAATGATATGAACTTTCCTCTTATTACTGCTTTTGCTGTGTCCCAAAAGTTTTGATATCTGGTATTTTCATTTTTATTTGTTTCTATGTATCTCTTGATCTCTCCTTTTATTTTATCTCTGACTCAGTTGTTCTTCAGAATTAGCATGTTGTTTAATCTCCACGTGTTTGTGGTTCTTCTTGCTTTCTTTTTACAGTTGATCTTCAGTTTCAAAGCATTATGGTCAGAGAACAAGCTTAGTGTGATTTTCAACTTCTTCAATTTATTGAGACTAATTTTGTGTCCCAACATATTGTCTTTCCTTGAGAATGTTCCATATGCACTAGAGAAGAATTTATAAACTGCCATTTTGGGATGAAAGTTTCTGTAAATGTCAATTTTGTCCAATTTTTCTAATGTGTAATTTAAGGCTAATATTTCTTTATTGATTTTCTGTTCAGATGATCTATCCATAGCTGACATGGGGGTATTTACGTCCCCTACTATAATTGTGTTTTTGTCAGTTTCTCCCTTTAGTTCTGTTAGTTACTTTACATATTTTGGAGCTCCTTTATTGGGAACATAAATATTAATAAGTGTTAGGTCTTCTTGATGTATGGTTCCCTGTATCATCATGAAGTATCTGTCATTTTGTCTCATTACCTTTTCTACCTTAAAGTCTATTTCATCAGATATCATTACATCAAAGCCCAC
Organism: Pteropus vampyrus; assembly: GCF_000151845.1. NCBI lineage: Eukaryota > Metazoa > Chordata > Mammalia > Chiroptera > Pteropodidae > Pteropus > Pteropus vampyrus. Next base: position 5,883,168 of record NW_011888852.1, on the reverse strand, counting down.
TTTTTCTCTGGATTCTATTTACTTATAATATTTTTTCCAACCTTACACTTTGAATTGATATTTATCCTTGCACCTGAGATTTCGCTCTTGAAGGCAGCACATGGTTCAGTTTTCTTTTTGATCCAATCTGCTACTCTGTCTTTTTAGTGCTGAGTTCAGTCCACCTACATTAAGGGTGATTATGAAATATGAGGTTTTTCTATAGTCATTTTAGCTTTCATTTTGTGTTTCTGTTCTTGTGTTTCTGTCTTTTATTTGTTCTTGTGTTTCTGTCTTTTATTTTAATTTGGTGGGTTTTTTTATGGTTTTTTTTTTCTCTGTTCCCTCTTGTTTTGTGATATGTTTTTTTTTTCTCTGTTCCCTCTTGTTTTGTGATATGTGCCCCAGTTCTGGATTTTTTGTGCGTGGTTGCCATTAATCTTATGTAAAAGCATGTTGCATATAAACACTAGTCTATTTTCTTCTGAGTGTGACTTATCTCCATTACCCTTTGCAGATTCAGATCTTTACTCCCTTCACTTTTCTGTTTTTGTTGTCTCAAATTATCACTAGAGAGGCTAAACATTAACTTCTAAGTTTCAGTAGCTGTTTTCTTCTCTTTTCAAAGTGTTTTTTTTTTTTTTTGGACTTTAATCTTTATGTAACATTTATGCTTATAATACCCTGTTCTTAATAAGAGTTGCACTTTCCTGCTTGTTTGTCATCTTACACATAGTAATGTATTTTTTTGTCATTTTGTTTTAGATAAAATGACCCTTGTCAGTATTTCCTGTAATGCAGGCCTTTTGGCAGAGAATTCCTTCTTGTATGTCTGGAAAGGTCTTTATTTCTCCTTCATATCTAAAGGAGAGCTTTGCTGGATATATTATTCTTGGCTGTTAATTTCTTTCTTTCAGTAGTTTAAATGTTTGGTTCTATTCTTTCCTTGCTTCTAAGCTTGTGCTGAGAAGTCCGATGATAGTCTAATGTGTTTTCCTTTATAAATTACTGAATTATTTTCCCTGGCTGCCTTGAGAATTCCTTCTTTTGTCATTAATTTTTGACAATTTTAATATAATGTGTCTTGGAAAAGGCCTTTTGAGTTTAAATAATTGGGTGTTCTGTTTCCTTCTTAGATTTGTCGATTCAGTTTTTTCATAGATTTGGGAAATTGTTGTCAGCTATTTGAATATGCTCTTTGTTCCCTATTCCTTTCTTCTCCTTCTTGTATACCCATTATTCTTATTTTGTTTTTTTTTTTTTCTGATGATGTGAGATAGTTCTTTTCTTATTTATTTTATTTTATTTTTTACATTTTTTATTAAGTTTATTGGAGTAACCTTGGTTAATACAATTATATAATTTTCAGGTGTACATTATAATTTGACATCTATATGTTCTATTGTGTGATTACCACCCAAATTCCAGCTTCCTTCAGCTACCATATATTTGATACCCTTTACCCACTTCACCCTAACTGTACTCCGCTATATTTGACTTCTTTTAACCTGTCTACCACTCCCTCTACCCTCTCTACCCTCTACCTTCTGGTAACCACTAGTCCATTGTCCATGTCCCCAAGTCTCTGTTTGTTTGTCTTGCCCATTTGTTTCTTTTAGGTTTATATCCCACATATAAGTGATATCATGTGATTTTCAACTTTTTCTGTCTGGCTTATTTAACTTAGCATGATTATCTCGAGGTCCATCCATGTTGTCGCAAATGGCAGTATTTCATCTCTTCTTATGGCTGAGTAATATTCCGTTGTATATATGTACCACAACTTCTTTAGCCAATCATCTATCATAGGACAGTTCAGTCGCTTCCATATCCTGGCCTCTGTGAATAATGCTGCTATGAACATCGGTGTGCATATAACATTTTCGATATGGGTTTTCAAGTCTTTGGGGTAAATAGCCAGTAGAGGGATTGCTGAATCGTATGGTAGATCAATTCTTAGTTTTTTTGAGTAAACTCCATACTGTTTTCCATAGTGCCTGTACCAATTTGCAGTCCCACCAGCAGTTTATGAGGGTTCCTTTTTCTCTGCATCCTCTCCAACATTTCTTATTACTCGTCCTGTTGATTATAGCTATTCTAACAGGTATGAGAAGGTATCTCATTGTGGTTTTGATTTGCATTTCCCTAATAGCTAAGCGAGCATCTTTTCATATATTTGTTGGCCATTTGTACGTCCTCTGGCGAGAAGTGTCTGTTCAAGCCCTCTGGGATGAAGCCCACTTGATCATTTCTGCTCTAATTTTGATGATTTCTTTCCTTCTGCTGACTTTAGGCTTCATTTGTTCTTCCTTTTCTAGTTTTCTAAGATGAAGTGTTGGGTTGTTTATTTGGACTCATTCTTGTTTTTGGATATAGACCTGGAATGATAAGAAATTTCTTCTTATGACCACTTTTGCCATGTCCCAAAGTTTTGATATGTTGTACTATCATTATCATTCATTTCTATGTATCTCTTAATCTCTCTTTTTGTTTCTTCCCTGATCCAGTTATTCTTCAGTAGCATGTTGTTTAATCTCCATGTACTTGTGGTTCTTCCTGCTTTCCTTTTCCAGTTGATCTCTAGTTTCAAAGCATTATGATCAAAGAATATGGTTGGTATGATTTCAACCCTCTCATATTTGTTAAGGCTATTTCCGGTCACAGTATGTGGTTGATTCTTGAGAATGGTCCATGTGCACTAGAGGAAAATGTATAAGCAGCTGTTTTGGGATGGAAGGTTCTGCATATGTCAATTATTTCCAATTGTTCTAATGTGTAATTTAAGGATGTTATTTCCTTATTGATTTTCTGTTTGGATGATCTGTCCATATCCGACAGTGGAGTATTTAGGTCCCCTACAATGATAGTGTCTTGATCTGTTTCTCCCTATAGTTCGGTTAATAATTTCTTTACATATTTCAGAGCTCCCTGATTGGGAGCATAGATATTAATAAATGTTATGTCTTCTTGGTGCATGATTCTCTTTATCATTATGAAGAATTCCTCAGTATCCTTCTTTACTTTTTTTTTTTATTTTGAAGTCTATTTTGTCTGATATTAGTACTGATACTCCTGCTTTTCTCTGAATGCCATCATCTTGAAATATCATTTTCCATCCTTTCACTTTGAGTTTGTATTTGTCTTTGGAGCTGAGATGTTTCTGCTGGAGGCAGCATATGGTTGGATTTTGGTTTTTGATCCAATCTGTTACTCTGTGTCTTTTTATTGGTGAGTTCAGTGCATTTACATTTAGGGTGATTATTGAAATATGATGTCTTCTTATAGCCATTTTATCTTTTGCTTTCTGGTAGCTCAGTATTTCCATTGCTTCCTTGTCCTTGTGTTTCTGTTTTCTTTATTTTCGTTGGCATTTGTGGGTTTTGCCTCTAGTTCTTTTTGTTTTATGTTATATACTTCAGTTCTGAATCTTCTGTGGTTACCATTATTAATATGAAAAGGATGATTATATATATATACGGTCACCCTTTTCTTCTGCGTGTGCCTTATCTCCATTTTCCTTTGCGAATTTAGATCTTTGAATCCTCCCCTTTACAGTCATTGTTATCTCAATTTGTCCCTATTTATGCTGAACATTCATTACTATCTTACTATAGAAATTCTCTTCTTATTATTTAAGATTATACCACCCTATTCTTAGTAAGGGTCGCTCTCCTCTGCTTCTATTTACCTGATAGTCACTTTACTCCTAATTATGTATTTTTTGTTGTTGTTATTTAGTTTTAGGTGAGCCGACCCCTTTCATTATTTCCTGTAGTGCAGGCCTTGTAATGGAGAATACTCTCAATTTTTGTATATATGGAAAGATCTTCATTTCTCCCTCATATCTAAAGGAGAGCTTAGCTGGATATATTATTCTAGGCTGGTACTTCCTTTCACTTAATAGTTTAAATATTTGATTCCATTCCTTTCTGGCTTGTAAG
>NW_011888852.1:5869047-5878363 GCF_000151845.1 Pteropus vampyrus | reverse complement strand
TCTGTCAGTGTTAGCAATAGTTTCGGTAGCGTTTGTTCAGATTTCCCTGGGGCTCCACGGTGATCAGTATAGGAGGGTGTGGGGGAGGGGTCCTCTGGGTTGGGAGTTTGGGGCTGCAGCTCAGCTTCTGCTTTGCAACTGCAGCCAGTAAAAATAAACTATTGTTTCACCGCAGTCCCTTCCCACTTCTCTGCTTCCTGCCCTGATGACTGGGCCCTGCTGCCGGATGAATAGACATCCCAGCACTTCCAGGCAGAGTTGTTCAGGGTAGTCACTGAAACTTTTCCCCTCCCTGTCCTCCTGCAGGGAGCTCCCGCGGCTGCGACAGGCAGCTTTTTTATTTCTCCCAGTCGACCGACCGACACCCGGGGTTCTGACTTGTAGCTCTTACGTGCAGATCTCGCACTCAGAGGTGCTGGTGTGCAGTTTAGGTGTTTTTTTTGTTGAGTTTTAGATGTTCAGCTTATTGTTGTTTCAAGGGAAAAGATCTGAGGCTGTCTCTCACTCCGCCATTTTTCCCAGAATTGAGATAGTTCTTGTAGAATTCTTTTATTATTTTTATTCTCAACTCTCTCTTCTTCCTTCTTTATCATTTCCAGATTTTTGTCTTCACTACCACTCATTCTTTTCTGCATATGGTCAGCTCTATTTCCTAAGCTTGTTATTTTATTATTCATGTCTTTTAAATTTATAGATTTTATTGATTTAATTTTCTCATATTTTCATATTCAGCCCCCCGAGCTTTATTGAAATATAATAAAAATTAGTTGCCCATATTTATATTGTACAATTCAATAATTTTTTTCAATTATATTTGGCATACAGTAGTATACCAGTTTCATTTGTACAGCATAGTAATCAGAGTTCCACATAACTCTCAAAGCAATCACCACACTAAATCTAATACAACTCTTCCTCCTTACATATGTATTACAACATTATTAACCATTTTCCGCATCTACACTTTACATATCCATATCTATTCTGCAACTATCCATTTGTACCTCTTAATCTTTTGCATTTTTTTGCCATCCCCCAAAGCCCCCTCCCATATAGTAGTTCTCAAAATATTCTCTGTATCTATGAGTTTATTTACGCTTTTGTTGGTGGTGGTGTTTATTTTGCTCTTTAGATTCCATGTGTACATGAAATTATGAGATATTTGTCTTTCTCTATCAGACCCATTTCATCCAGCTCAATGACGCTCTAGGTCTATCAAGGCAATATCTTTTTTCATCTCTTTCCTTTTAGTCTGTGTGTGTTTTTTAATCTGAAATGAGTCTCTTGTAGGCAGCATGTGTAGGGATCTTGTTTTCTTATCTATTCAGCCACTCTATATTTTGGTAGGAGCACATAATTCTTTTCCATTTGAGGTACTCGTTGATAGGGATGTAGTTATTACCATTCTTTGTTTCTGTTTTTGATACATGATTTTTCTTGTTAAACAAATCCCTCTAACAATTCTTGTAATACTGGGTTGGTGATGATAAATTCCTTTAGCTTATTTTTTTTTTTGTCTGAGAAGCTCTTTATCTGTCCTTCAACTCTAAATGATAGTTTGCTGGAAAAGTATTCTTGATTGTAGATCCTGGGTTTTCATCATGTTGAATATTTTGTGCCAAGCCTTCTGTCCTGTTTAGTTTCTTTTGCCAGTCTTATGGGAGCTCCCTTGTAAGTAACTAACTGCTTTTCTCTTGCTGTTTATAAGATTCTCTCTTTGTCTTTAACCTTTGGCATTTTAATTATGATATATCTTGATGTGGGCCTCTTTGGGTTTCTGGTTTTTGGGACTCTCTGAACTTCCTCGGGTTATATGTCTATTTTCTTCAGCAGGTGAGAGAAGTTTTCCATCATTATTTTTCCAAATAGCTCTTCAGTGTCTTGGTTCTGTTCCAGTACCCCTATGACATGGATATTTTTACATTTAATAGTATCCCTTAGGCTCCTTAAATTATTATTATTATTTCTGGACTATCAATTCTATTTTATTGATATATGACCTATTACCACACTGTCTTGATTACTATTGCTTTATAGTAGTTTTAAAATCAGAAAGTGTGAATCTTCTTAGCTTATTCTTCTTTTTCAACATTATTTTACTATTATGGGTCTTTTATAATTCTATATGAATTTTAGAATCGGCTTTTTAATTTCTACAAAGAAACTAGCTGAGGTTTTGGTAGAGATTTCATTGAATATGTAGATCAGTTTAGAGAGTAAACTTTTAAGCATATTAAATCTTACGATCTATGAATATGGGATATTTTCCCATTTATTTAGATCTTCTTTAACTTCTTTTGACAAAGTTTTAGTTTTCAGAACATGTTTTGTACTTCTTTTGTTAAATTTATTTCTAAGTATTCTTTTTGATGCTATTGTGATTGACATTTTTATTATGATTTAAGATTCTCAAATCAGAAATTATTGACATACAAATACATATGATGATATTTATTAATGCTGTAATTACATTAATTAAAAACTAGATAAAGTAAAATTTATGTCTTTTATTTCCTTAAACTTAGCATTAGCATCTATCTTGCCATTTCATATTGTGAACACATTCCCATGGTTCTTTTTTAAGAAGGAACTTTCAAACCGTACTGGGTTTTATGTATGTATATACTATAGCTTGTCAGTGCTATTATACACTAAGTAACCAGCATAGGAGAACTCATTTACACATATATAATTGTAATCCTACTGACAAATGAGGATTGAAGAGTAGAGAAGTAGATTAAAATACTTATTACTATTTTTTATATTTGCAATTTTACTATACTTAGTTTTTAACTAATATGGAAAGCATGCCCACAAATTTTTCCAGTTTTCCAAATCAAGATATTCTATTAGTCCCTTATATAGGACAGAAAAAAGGATAAATCTAGCTACTTTGGAAAATTAAAGCTCAAATTACTTCCTTAGACAACAAGGCCATAACCAGACTAATTGGTTACATTAGCTGAAAAGTGAGATGGAAATAAAAAAAAGAAAAAAACAAGTGGGGTGTATTGGAAAACTGGGTCTATGATTCTGAAAATTAAGATTTCATTATGGATGATGGAGAAAAAAGTAAGAAGGAAAATGGCAATATCACAACTTTACTTCCAGAACTCTTAGTAGAAGAAGGGTAGGGTTGGTTCTCCTGACAATGCCTTACTCATTGGCCTTCCTCTGCTGTATTTCTATGAAGACAATTTAAAGATAAATAAAAATGTGTTGAGAAAAAAATAGGCCAATCATGGATATAAATATACTGACTTTATATTTATGTCTACATGGCACTAAATAAATAATAAATGAAAATAGCCAAATTTTTTGCCTAGAATCCTCTGCATGCCTGTTGGATTTGAAAGCAAGAAGTTCAGTTTCCAGCTTTATATGTCTTTATTGGTTCATTTGTAAAATGAGAAAATAGCAACTTACTACTCCTGACCAAAAAGTTCAATTTTCATTATGATTTTAAAAATGCAAAAAGAAATAAAAATTTTGTTAAGTTTAAGGAACTATATGTGCATGGTTTTCTTTTCATCATATGAATATAACAAAATGAGCCACAGGCCAAGATTACATTGCAACCTAATCTAATGTATTAATGTGACAAAACAAAAACTATATCTGTCAGAGTAGGGGTGACAGCCACAATCTGGAAAAATGTCATAGAAAAAAGGGAAAGGAGTGTCATAACAGCCAGTTTTGTTACTTCCCAGTCACATATTTTCCTGGAAAAGAAGGAATCTTAGTCCATGGGCTTGGATCATTAGATCCCATGGGTAAAGCTCACCCAGTTGTGGAGATAAATAAATAGAGATATGTTAGCTAGATGCCTCTGACATCATGACTAAAATTTTACTATCTTCTTGGGCTTAGATCTGATTCTGAAATTTATAAAATGTATGTGTTAACAAAATCTCTGCATACTCCAATGTTTGATTTTAAAGACCAACATAAGTTAGTGGTCCTAAAGATCAGAAGTCAAGAAATACCCTCACATCATTGATATGAGCAGATAAATAGTTTAAGTCATGGACAGAATGAAAGGAAATGACCGAACAACCTAAAAGCCACAGCTAGAATGATGGGGAAAAGCAAGAGAGATGTAAGAAAGAAAAACATTTTTAGGAGAAAATAGCTTATATTGACAAGAGCTTCAAGAGGTCAAATAATATAAAGGTAGAATTTCTTTGAGAATAGCAAAAATGGACAAGAACAGAGTCGGTTAGAGTAAGTTAAAATGAAATTTACAGGGCGGAAGAGCGATATTCTGTAAGGTGCATCAAAAATTGAAAAAATTTCAGACTTCAAACTTCCTGCTCTCAAGATACATTGAATGTGGAGAAGAACCACACTACCATGAAAGAGCTACATAGGGAGATGATTTCCTCAGATGAAAACCAAGTTTTCAAGGAATATAAAATTAGTGAAAATTATTTTCAAAGCAGAGATGATTATTTACAACTTATTTCTTTGCAATAAAATAAGTAAAGGCATAGTTGTTCCAGAGTTTAAAATAGAAAGGTTCAGGGGAGAAATCACAAAATAGATGACTGGGAAAAATAACATGATGATTAGTTAACTATATAACAAAGATATCAAACAAGGTGGTTCTGGTGTGCTTAAGTTCCTGCTGGATTTGGGAAGAGATTGGGAGCATTAATTATACTAATCTCCTTTCTGGAAAAAAATCAGCCTTATTCTTGAATAATTGTTTCTGAAGGGACCTTAGCCCAGGTAAGCCAAAAATCACCATACCATCTAAAATTTTTCCTAACCAGGAACTTGTTTATTTATTGTTTCTTTTTATATTTTCTGTCCGTTTATCTCTAAAATACTACTCCATAAAGGCAGGGGCTTTATTCATTTTGTTCACCCTTATATTTCTAGTACCTATAACAGTGCTTGTGATATTAAGGTACACCTAATATCTAATTTTGAAATATTTCTTCATATTGCCAAGTTCACTTGAAATGTATGTAAACTCAATGGTGTTTTAAAATCACAAATTTAAAAAAAAAATTAGCAAAGAAATAAAAAAAAAAGAATCTATTGAACACTTACTTTTACCAGGAGCCTTTCATACATATTTTTATTTAACTCATAAATGTTGTTAATAAATAAGTTTTATAGGTTAAGGAAATAGAGATTGGGAAAAGTTTAGTATGTCGTCCTGTTTTAAATGACATACTTGTGGAATAAGATAGATTTTAACATAGGGGTCTCACTTCAAAGAGAAAGAATTGTTTTTTTAAATGGAAGGAGGAGGAAGGAGATGGGGAAGAGGAAGAAGGGGAGGAGAAAGAAGAGAGGAGAAAAAGACAGAAAAAAATTAATACTTCTTGTGACAAACATTTCCTCACAATTTTCACAAGAATTAGATATGATAAACTCCATTTCCTTCTCACTGAAAACTGATTATGGTAATGTTTTTTGTGATTTTTCCAAGTGATTTATAGCTAAAAGGTAGTAGAACTGGGATTTGAACTAGAGTATTTTAAATTTCAAAGCCCATGCTCTTCTGATTATATCGAAGTTTTTGACAGTGAGAGAAAAGAAAAGCAGAACATATTCAGTTATCATTTAAAACCCAAACTTATTTTGCACAATATTATATTTGGGCTGATTCTTAAAGTCATGAGAAATTGAGCAACATGATGTTCCTTCTTTTTCACAAGTCTCCATGTTTCAGTTAGCTGAGTTAAGTAGTTTGCATTCACATATTCATATTATGCTAAAAATAAAATTATGAGGAAATTATTATTAGAAAGCTATTTTTCTTTACACATATAATTACTTTCCTGGGAATTGCTTCCTAACACATTGGAGAACCCGTCAGAGAACTAGTGTATAAACAGGAACAAAAAGACTTTTTCCCTTTGCTTTCTGTCTCTACAGACTCATTGTGTAGTGACCACATGATTCTAAACAAAGTCACTCTGAAATTAACCCCAGAAGATATCTATGTGAAGAAAAATGGAGTATAATGACATTAAGTTCATTTTTCATTAAAGATATATTTATATTACTGTATTTTCAATTAATAAAAGCAGAGTGATTTTAATGGGCTGTGCCTGTGTACTCCAACTTTTCACATTTATTCTGTCTTCTTGAGCCTCCATGCTGTTTCATTGACTCATATAATCACCTACAATAATCATTATAGACTCTTATAAAGGTTTCTGTCATCTGGTTTTTGGATAAGTGATGCATATAATAGCATCAGATAAAAAATCCAAAGCTACAGAAGCTAACATTAGTTTTGTGTGTAGAAAGAGAAGGGGAGGGAGAGAGAGAGAAACGATTGCATCAACATAGAGTAAAGGCAGATTTTATTGTCATGATGTGATATTTCATAAAGGTTTATCGAATAAATTTGATCTGAGAAATTTTAACAAATGCTGTTTTTGCTAAGTTTTTAAAGTACCACATTTTAAATATTTTCATTAAGAAATTTTTGATGCATAACCATTTCCTAACTCTAAAATAAAATGAATATTCTGTTCATGCTATACCTTGTGCAGGATCATTTCAGCTATTGAACAGAATTGGCTATTGGTTGATTGGAAGAGAACAAATAGGGGCACAAATGCTCTTTGTCTAGTCCTCTCTGCTTTTGTCCTTCATCCTCTCACATCACTAGTTCTCGAAATAAATATGCCTTTTTCTCATATCAGAATGCTCTCTTGACCTGACTCGAATAGAGATATAATAGCAATTGTCTCAGTTTTAACTCTTCTAATACAGGTTATTGCAATAGCAATCTATTTATTTCCAATCTTTCACTCCCTGTCAGGAAGCAGGTGAAAGCTCTGAGAGAATTGTTTTACATAAGAGACAGACACAATATGATGTGTCCAGGTCCATAGCCTTTGTGAGTATGGGAGGAAAAATTGTGACTTCCAATCAGGGAGAGAGCACTATAGGGACTTCAAACAGATTTTGACCTTCAAACATACATTTGAGTGCTAGTTTGTGCTCTCACTCATATATTCCTGTGTCATAAGCAGAGAGTAATCACAGTCTGGCTCCCAGTTCAGAGAAAATTATCAAAGGTAATTTTTCCCAGTGGGAAAAAGTTTGGCAATGGCAAAAATCTCAGGTGAGTTATAAGTTTATTTTAGTGGACTTAAAGTTTTCCATTCTCTCTGTCTATTAGTATCATAAAATTCCCTATGAGATATTAATACTAAATATAATAACAGAAACTACAAAATTTGAGTTAGGCATTGCAGATCTTTTAAAAATACTCACTCTAAATTTCTCCAGATAATATGTGTTATTATTCCCATTTGTAAAGCTGGTGAAACTGAATGTCTTCCAACATCAAACAGTCAGTAGAACTGTGCCAGGATTCTAATTCTTTGTTTCATGTAACAGCCTCTTGAGTATTATAGAATACTACATACTCTATGCTGTTAAAAATAAACTCTCTACCGTTTTTCTTTTACATATTGCATGTTTTGAACTTCTCAATCCTGCTCTCTTCTGTCCATGGTCCATAATGGGAATCTAGGGTTTAAATGTGAGAATGCTGCTTGTGAAAGGAACCTCAGAAATGTCTAAAGGAGATGATCCTTTTATCCCTACAGATGTAGTGGAGACACACTATCCTGGGTCATAAAACTAATTCAAAGAATCTCACCTAATAGGTGCAAATCAATATTAATCTTTTTTTTTTCCTCAAAGTATGGAGAATTTTGTAAAACTATATAGCTATTAACTTTCTGTTTATTTTCTGGTATTATAAAACTGTCTTTTAACGTGCAGTTTGCATACCATGCTCTAAACATCGGAAAGCGTTGCTTTGACCCATAAAGAAGTAACTTATTATCTTTAATAATTCTGTCCTAACTGATTATTTTACCTAATACATCATTGTGTAGTAATAGTTTAATCAATATACTCTGAAATGCACAGATTTTATAAAAATTTCTTCTCAAAACAATAGAGAATAATTGGCACTTCTGTCTTGTACCAACATGTATGAAAATGTAAATCATTTTTAATAATTTATTTTTCAGAGGAATATTTGAGGGTTGTGTCTTTAAATTAACAGTATACTGTAGCTTAGCTATAGAATTTCAAGTTATAAGGGATCTTTAAAATCATCTACTCTAGCAGTCTAATTTCAACTGAGCTTTTTGTGAAGTGAAAATATATTTATAAGATTATATACTAAGTTAGAGATGGAAGCAACACTGGAATCTAGGTTTTCTGATTTCTAAGGCATCATCTTAAGTCCTATCTAAATGACTAGCCTTTAGGAATTATTATACTGAATGGCACCTACCACTGATTAAATACTATATTTTAAGGATTCCTATGTACCCCTCTCATTCTACATGAGAGCTGATTGGGGTTGCTCACTTACTGTGATCCTGTCGTAGGCTGATACCTCACAGCTATAACTAATTCGTGTTTAGAGACTATACTGTAGTATGATAGACATAATATTTAGACTAAGTCATAGTCAAAAAGTTTAAGAATGAATTTGTATAATGTAATAATTCATGCTATTTCATCTCCTTGTAGAACTTGTTCTGGGCACTAGTAACCCCTAGTTACCACACTAAAAAGTTTACCACAATCTGGGGCCCACTTATCACAATTTTGATGGTAGTGGCTTATTTTGGCTAATCTAAAACAGTATGAAAAATCAGAAGGCATTAGGATTACTCCAGAATCCATCATTTAGGCTTTATTGTATCTTACCTTCACCAAGAGCTAGTTGCTTTAGCAATAAAATGGAGTTAATTGTAACACAATTTACTGAATTATGAGAATCAATTAAAGTCAGGTGATTGAAAGTTCTTTGAGGTTCAAAAATGTGGTAAACAAACATAGGTTGATGATGCTCTTGCCTGAACTCAATTTACAGATACCACAGAAGTAAGAGACATTGAAAGATGCCTGAATACATCTGTCTGTCCATCTGTCCATCAGTCCATCTGTCCATCCATCTGTCTGTCTCTTTTTCTGTCTCTTTCTCTTTCTCAGTGTCACACACACACACACACACACACACACACACACACACACTCACACACACACACACACACACACACACACACACTGATAGATCCTTGGAGAAGAAAACGTGTTTATTTTCAGGCGAGGGTTTGGTGACAAAATGGTAGCCTAGAATATTATAGAAAGGGCATAGACTAAAGAATAGATTGCTGGGTGTCCATCATTAAAAGAAATGCTACCTATGATACCCTATAAGCATAAGAATGAATATTATGCAGTAGTCAGAAATAACAAACTAAGTCTACATATATCAATATGGACTGAATTTTAAAAAATAGCATTGAGTAAA
>NW_011888852.1:5839209-5868997 GCF_000151845.1 Pteropus vampyrus | reverse complement strand
TCTGAGTGAGGCATAAAGTGGTGGTCCAAAAATCGTCTCAGTTTGTTTGTGGGAGTTGCTAAGTGGCTACTGGATATGCTAAAAAAAAAAAAAAATGTTATTGACATAAATTCATAATGTATACTCATAAAAAATGTTGCATATTGCACACATATATTTACTATCAATTGAGTTTCTATGGGAATAAGAGGAACACCATGTGGATGAGTAAAAAAAATGAAACAGAATGAGCCTTAAACTTCTCTACTATAATATTTTACGAGCAAAGGAATATTGCTATCTTTAATCCACCAAATTGATGAAGAAAAAGAAAGGAGGTTCAGGAAAATGGAGAGAAGAAAAATATAGGACTTGAGTGTAGTGTCACATGTGAATGTAATACAAAGCATTATGAAGTAGATGTCTCCTAATCTGAGTTCTCTGCAGCCCTTTCCATAACTGAACAAGAAAAAAGTCTTGGAATGCTTATGGAAATAGAAACCTTCGCACAATGATGTTTCTGATTAGACTCTGACACACAGGTGGAACCTTAAAGCTGGGGTCCAAATATGCTTAATCAGGAAATTAGATCAGTCTCACGAATAATGCTCTTGGCCATTGAGCCAAGTTTATTCCTTACACTTCTATTTGGTCATGTAGCTCCAAAGGCATCTTATAGGCCAGGTGATTAATAGATAATTTGCATCACCAAAGTATTGTTCTAACAGTGTACTTGATATCTGCAGTGTGTGAAGCAACCTGGGACACTTCCAACATTTTCAAAGTGTGAGAGCGATTAGGGGAAAACTGGCCATTTGCATGGTGACAATTCATACAAAGCGGGTTCTGGCTGCCATGGTCTGAAAGGAAGCGTCCATACTGAAGAGATCTCATGCCTTTGCGATCAACACTGTGGTATGGTGTTTCAATTCTGTGGGTCTTTTGCTGCCATGAAGAGGAGAGAGGAAAAACAAATTTAGAGAAAGTTCCCAGCACATGCAAAGGAAACATTTTGTTATAACTGCCTACTTAACCAGAAGTCCATTCGGCGATTCAGTGCTAGAATTGGTGTATATTGTGAAGTCTAAGGTGGCACTCTAACACTGAAGAGGAAGGGATTATGGTTCTTACCTGTCATGCGTGTAATACATTTTTGATTTGGGCAAGTTCTTTACCCCAGTGTTCTTGACTGCAGTGAAGTTCTAAGTCAGTCTGATACGAATGTAGCTGTATTGATTATGCGACCAGTTTTCAGTGCCGAAGAGCTTGTGGGAATCACTGTATAGAGATCCATGATCTCGAACTTACCCTCTTTATTGACTGCATGAGCTGATACTAATACAGTGGCATAATAGGTAGATTTTAGTAGCAGCCATTTAACAGATGTCCTATACATTGTTTCTTTGCCGGGCTGAAAGAAAAGCCAATGTGTCTTGTGGGTAGAGTCACCGGCGAAAGTGATGAGAAAACTTTCTGGTGAGAATATTCTTATAATCTGTGTCCTCAGCAACCCGTTCCTAATGAGCAAAAAACAATGTTTTAGAATGCCTATGGAAATTGAAACTGTTTCCCAAAGATGTTTCTGATGAGACACTGACACACTAGTGGATCCAAACATGCTTAATCAGAAAGTTAGATTACTCTGAGGAAAATGCTTGTGGCACACCTGTCTGTGTGTTTGTCTGTGACTAAATATGTGTGATAGACAGATGTGGTTTTGTGACATCCAGCTGGGTGGAAATATGTGAGTGCCCTCGTGTGTGTGACTCCATGAACATTTCTATGAGAGTTCTATGAAATTCACGTTTGTTTAATGATGTGGAAGCATTGATCATCCACTTTGTGTGAGTATGGAAAAGAAATACACCCGATCAGATCCCAACCGCCACATACGCGAGCACAGATTTATTAGATGGAGGTTCATGTGCTGTCTCCACACAACCATCGGGTTACCCGCAGCCTGTTCAGGCGACCATACAGGACAGGACCAGAATCTCCTGTACTCAAGAGTGGCTTAGACGGCTTGGTCCCTGGCCCAGGAGTCTGAGAATTTGACTGGCTGTGGTGTTTTCCAGAGGCTTTCTTCTGTAGTGACTGGGGAAAATTTCATTAACTCCAAGGTTACATTGGCCTTCACCCTTCCTTTTTACTTCAAGTATGGAATTCCTAGTTACATTGGAAATGGGTACGCGAGGTGACACGCAATTCTATTGGTTGAGCATATCCCATGTGAATTCGAGATCTCAACAGTGGGCCCAGAGATCTTGCCACACGCAGCAGCCACCAGTGGATACTCTGGCACCTTTGTTTCTCCCCCACACCCATTCTCATTTGACATCTCAAAATAATTCATCTAATGATCCATTCAGCAGGGTTTTACTAGGGGAAAGCCTTACATCCTGTTCTGTTCCTAAATGAATCCGGATGGTTTCTGGGGAGCAATCATGAGAGACTTTCAGACAGAGGGAATCATCTCGACTGGGCGAGATTATGAGAAAGTCGGCCTCCGCCCTGGTCTTCCAGACCCCTTATTTAGCCTGAGGCCAACAGAGCAAATTGCTCCCAAGTACCTTTCATTCTCCACAAAGTTGTACATTGTTCTCCGAGGTTGAACTATTCTAAACAGATTGAGAAAGTGTCCTGAGTGTCACTCTGTCAGCAACATGCCAATCTTCTTTTCTTTTCCCTAATACTCCCGCCCCTATTCCAGAGGGGATTAACGGCCCCTCTCCTGGCTCTGGAGGATTTGACTTCTCAGGAAGAGCTGAACACACCATTTTGGAGTCCTTCTTGTTTTCAAAACGCAGGACGAACTTGACGTACTTGGCCTCCAGAAATAGTGAGGCACCGAGACTCCCACTCCATTTCAAATGACACTTAGGTGACTTCAATTGTATCCGCTAGGCGGCTCTGTGACAGGATAGAAAATGATCCCAGCTCATCCAAAAGAGACCCAGCATGTCGAGAAATCTGTCATCAGGAGAATGCCAGACTAGGGCTTGGAGCCTACAAACCAGCCGCGGTTTGTCCATTGGACTCAATGAAATCTAGTGTAGCTATGTGACTTAACAACCTTAGTAACATGTCAGGACAGCTGCCATCTACTCCAACATCTATCAACTGTGTGATTCTTGGCACCTGCTGCCTGCTGTATCACTTTCACCCCAGTGCTGAACCCTTTTTCACACATGTCATTCTCCACCTACTACATTTCATCAGAGATCTACCCGGTCTTATGTCTAAGGCTCTGAATTGGTTTCGTGTGTTTGTTTGTCAATTTCTTGCTCTCCTTTTCAGTTCCACTCGGGAACTAAATCACAATGGCCCTGACCCTGGCAGTCGGACAGAGTTCCCTTACCTTTATGGCGAGGGGAACTGCTTGAAAGAGCCAATCTCAAAATGAATGGGTGAATTTAGGAGCTCTGAAGCAGCAGAGGCCTGAATTCCAGGCAGAAAGGAGCTCTGAAATTCCCAAAACTGTAAGGCGATCGCTCATCTCTAGACTAAACTGCGGTGGCAGACTGGTCAATTGCCCAAAGTGAACAGCTTATGGCATCTCGGCAAATAGAATGCAGAAGTGACCATGATTAGGGAGGCCAAGGAGTTCAAAGTGTGGCAGTGGAGGCGGGCCTCGCAGCAAGCCAGCAGCTATTGGGTGAACTATGGCACAAGACAGTGAAGGAGTCCTGAACCTTGGTTCTCCTGGGAACTTCAGGAGCATGGGGTTTTTTGAGAGTGGGCAGCCAGTACCTCTAGTCTGCCCTTTTCTGAGGCTGTGAAGGCCGTTATGTGATACACCAGTGGTGGACCAGGGAGATTTCTGCTATTGATAGAGGCCCTGCTTTACACCGCAGTCCTGACCTGCCGTTTTCAGTTCAGGACACACAAATGCCACACTGGCTGTGAAATTGTAATCGGAGAGTGGGGTCCTCTCCCGGTGCACTGTCTAGGTTCTTGATGTCTTGAACAAAGAATTGAGCAAGACAACCAAAATACAGTAGAAAAGAAAAGTATTATTAGAAAGGAAAGTACCTGTCCAGATGTGGAAGCTGTCCTGGGCAAAGAAGCATGGCTCAAAATGCCTAGTAACAAAGACTTCAAGGTTTTTATCCCTTTTTTGCTGTGGGTGGCTACTTTTTTTAGAGGACTGGGCTCCCTTGATTGACAACTAAGGTTGACAGGACTCAATGATTCATCGTTTTGCTTTCTGTGCATGTTTGTTCCCAGAATTCAGTCCGTTATAATGATATTAATGAACTTCCAGGCATATGCATCATATTATAATGATGGTAGACTCAGTTTAGTTGAAGGTCGTTGGGGGTCTTCATTGTGCAGGTGTGAGTGACTGGCTTAAAGTGGCACCTAAATTTTGCCTACTGGTTTCTTTGTGTGAGTTCAAAAAAATGCTTTGCTTAATTGTAGGTGGATTAGGGCAGATCCTTTCTAAGATAGGATGGCCTCAGTGTCTTTGCAGGCAGATCCAAAAGCCCCTAACTAACTTTCCTGCCTACCTCTTTTCTAAGAGCCATGAACCACCTTATCATTTGTAAGGATGTTGAGGTACAGGAAGTATCTTCTTCCGTAGCTGCTTCCCACTGAGAATGGCCATAGTCACTGCCTACAGGAGTTTCATGGACTCTTTCCCTTTCTGCTTCAGTCAGGGTAGGGTCTTGGGTTTCCTGCTGAACTGCCACCTCAATCCATAGACAAGGAAAAGATACAAACTCTTTATTTAAATCATACATGTATGAATTTCTATTATTGATTTGCCTATTAAGGGAGTAAAGGGAAACAAGCTTGGTTAATACATTTCTTAAGGAGTAAAAAGAAGGATCTTTGACTTAAAGTCCCCCCACCCCTCCACTCTAAGGGCCCTGACTGACTTAACACCATTTCTGCTTAACAATGGACTGATGACCCATATCAACAGCAAGAGGATTTGAGTCTCCAGGGCAATTATCAAGATTTGAGGGAGAGGGCCTTTTCCCAAAGAGAGGAGAGAAGAAAACAACTAGGTTTACTGAAAAGATTAACTCTGCAAGAGATGTCTCATTTCATTTCCTGCTAAAAGATAAAAAATTTTACAAGTGATGTCCCATTTCAAAATGAGGCCGCTAATACACAGTCCCAATCCAGGATCAAGGCTGTTATCATCAGCAACTGGCCAGCAGGGCGGTAGGCATGAAGTAACCTAGTGTCATAGAAGACCCAGGACAAGAGCTGGCCTTGTTATTTAGAACACCATGGGCGACTGGCTCGGAAGAAAGCCTGGAATTGGAAGGTCTGTGAGTCAACGCCCTGCCCCTACCATGGGAAATGGAAGCTGTGTAAACCCCCAAAATTCTGCCGGATAGCGGGCACAGGTGTTTCCAGTCTCACAGATACCCTGAACTTCCTGGTCACTGATATTCTTGCTCTTCCCCAGGCCTCTTGACTGATTCGGAAGTGAATAGGAGCTACTTTATCCTTCCTCTGGCTCCCCCTGGAGCTTCTTCTCTGAGTCTATCCGTGCCCTCCCTAGACTCTTCTGTAAACCAGTCACCCTCAGGCCTAACGCACTTGGAAGTTTCAAGGGGAGCTCTGGGAGGGAAGGGGTTAGTGCTTCTCCAGGTCCATTGATTGGCAGAGATGAAATGACCAATCAGCGCTCCACGGAGGCAGGACTAGCTGTCAGTTAATCACAGCTGTTGTCCATCAAATTGATTAGGGTCAGGCCTGGGGCACTTTCCTCCTCCTTTCCTCTGCTGTCTCTGCCCCCGACACAGTAGCCCCACTCTTTTTTCCAGATGCCTCATTCCATTTTCCTTCTCACCTCAGCTTCCAAGTCGACTCCCAGGGCCCTTCCACCTTCTTCGGCCTCTATGCAGCTTATTCCCTTTCTTTTCCATGTTTTTGTACTCCCTTAGTGTCAGTTCTACTGCCCTCCCTCCTGCCTTTTAAACATTTTCCTTACCCCCTCTAAACACCTGTGATCCTCAGCTACCTCTACCAACACAGGTGGCCCATTTTCTCCTCCCCATTCTCTCTGTTGACAGTCTGTTTGCACACAACAGGGCTTTAGACCTCCTAAAAGTACCCTGCTCTCTGAACCTTGGCTGCTCTAAAGCCCACTACCCAGCGAGGCTGGGGCAGACAGGGACTGAGTTCTGGGGAAAAAGGTTTTCTTTATACATTATTTGGCCTGGCCAGCACCTCAGAAAGTGATTCTCATGTCCTCTCTGCCAGCCATGCTGCCAGGCACACTCCCTTTCCTCCTGAGGCCAGGAAGTCACGGGCCTGAAGAGACAGAGCTAGGTTCAGTTGTGAGGAACTCAAAAGGGAAAGGCCTCTGGAGGCCTTAAGAGCCCTGCTGGGAGTCTTCCTTGACTTCGGGAGTTTTAATGTGTCTGTTTCAAAGAGGCAAAGCTACAGCTTGCCTCCATTTTCCCACCCACATTGGGTGTGGGCGACCTGTTCTAGTTCCCTCACTACCTATAGAACTGAATTCAGCTAGGTTTTTGGCTGGGAGTTTACAGTATTTCTGTGTGTGTGCAGTGCTTTGAATTGAGTTGCTTCCATGTTGCAAACTTCTCTTTCATCGTGGTTCTCTAATCGCATCCTATATACAAAGCGATAAATAGATAATCTGAATAGCCTGCATTATTGTTCTAAGAGGCGACTTGACATCTGCAGTGTGTGAAGAAAATGTGGAAGCTTTCAACATCTAAAAAGTGAGAAAGTGGTTAGGGAAAACTGGCAGTTTTCAAGGTTGAAATTCATACGAAATAGGTTCAGGCTGCCATGATTTGAAAGGGAGCGTATATCCTGAAGAGACCTCACACCATTGCCATAAACAATGTGGCACACAGTTTCTTTACTATGGTTCCTTTGATGCCATGAAGAGCACAGAGAAAATCTATAAAATTCTGAGAAAGTCTGCAGCACATGCAAAGGAAACATTTTCTAAATACCTGCATACTTTAATCCAGAAGACCATTCAACAATTCAGTGCCATTATTGATGTATGCTGTGAAGTCGAAGGTGAAAAAATGAAGATGAAGGGATTATAGTTCTGCCCTGTTATGCGTATAATACATTTTTGAAATCAGCTAGCGTGTTACCCAGTGTTATTATCCAGTGAAGTTCAACCAAGTATAATACAAATTGAAACTCTTGTTTATAATGGGACTAATATTCAGTCCAAAGACCTGGTGAGATAAACTCTTTAGAGATCCAAGATCTTGAACTTACCATCTCCATACACTGAATGAGCCGGTACTAATACAGTGTCAGATTCCCTTTAGTTTATAACAGGTGGAGCCTTAAAGCTGGGATCCAAATATGCTTACTCAGGAAGTTAGATCAGTCTCGTGAATAATGCTTGAGGCAGTGGCTTTCCCGGAGAGCCAAGTTTATTCTTTACACTTCTGGTCGGTCACATAGCTCCAAAGGCGTCCTTTACGCCATGGAATTAATAGAGAAGTTGCGTCGCTGGAGGTATTGTACTAACAGGGGACTTAATATCTGCTATGTGTGAAGCAACCTGGAATACGTCCAACTTTTACAAAGTGTGAGAACGATTAGGGGAACCTTAGCCATTTGCGTGGTGGCAATTTATACAAAGCGGGTTCCGGCTGCCATGGTTTGAAAGGAAGTGTCCGTCCTGAAGAGACCTCAGCCTTTGCGATCGACCCTGTGTTACGGTGTTTCAGGTCCGTGGGTCTTTTGTTGCCATGAAAAGGAGAGAATAAAAGTATAAAATTTAGAGAAAGTTCACAGCATATGCAAAGGAAACATTTTCCTAATATTTGCATCCTTTAATCCAGATGTCCATCCAACAATTCGGTGCTGGAATTGGTGTATGCTGTGAAGTCTAAGGAGGCACTCTAAGAATGACCCGGAAGGATTACGGATCTTACCCGTCATGAGTGTAATAACACTTTTGATTTGGACAAGTTCTTCACTCCAGTGTTCTTGACTGCGGTGTAGTTCTAAGTTAGTCCGATACGAAGGTAGCTGTATTGATGATGCGACCAGTTTTCACTGCTGAGGAGCTGATGGGAATCACTGTATAGAGATCCATGATCTCGAACTTACCCTCTTCAATGACTGCACGAACTGATTCTCATACGTTGGCAAATGGGGGTGTTTTCTGTAGTGGCCCTTTAACAGACGTCCTGTACAGTGTTTCTTTGCCAGCTGGAAGAAATGCCAATGTGACTTGCGTGTAATATTACTGAGAAAATGATTAGAAATGTTTCTGGTTACATTATTCTTATAATCGGTGTCCTCCACAACCCATTCCAGAAATGAACAAAAACAATGTTTTGGAATGCCTAAGGAAATTGTACGCCTTTCCTAACGATGTTTCTGATGAGACACTGACACACTGGTGGAGCCTTAAAGTGCGGATCTGAATATGCATAACAGGAAGTCAGATCACTGTGACAAAAAATGCTGGCAACAGTGACTTTGAATTGAGTCGCTTCCATGCTGCACACTGCTCTTTTATCGTGGTGCTCTCAACGTATTCTATGGATGAAGTGATCATAGATAATCTGAATTGTCTACATTTTTGTTGTAAGAGGCGACTAGACACCTGCGGTGTGTGAAGCAAATGGGGAAGCTTGCAACATCTAAAATAGGAGAAAGCGATTAGGTAAAACTGGCAGTTTCCAAGGTTGTAATTCGTTCGAAGCAGGTTCAAGCTGTCATGTTTTGGAATAGAGTGAATATTCTGAACTCACACCGTTGTGATAAACCATGTGGCACACCGTTTCAATACTGCGGTTCAGTTGTTGCCATGAAAAGGACAGCAAAAATACACTTCTGAGAAAGACCGCAGCATGTGCGAAGGAAACATTTTCTAAATATTTGCGTCCTGTAATCCAGAAGTCCGTTCAACAATTCAGTATTAAAATTGCTGTCTGATGTGAAGTCCAAGGAGGCACTCTAACAATGAAGAGGAAGGGATTACGGATCATACCTGTCATGTGTATCATCCTTTTTTGATTTGGGAAAAGTATTTTACCCCAGTGTTCTTGACTGTGGTGAAGTTCTCAGTCCGATACGAATGGAGCTGTGTTGATGATGAGACCAGTTTTCAGTGCTGAAGACTTAGTGGGAATCACTGTGTAGAGATCCATGATCTCTCGAACTTACCCTCTTCACAGACTGCATGAGCTCATACTAATACAGTGGCAGCTTCTCATTAGTTTATAGGAGTGGCTCCTTAACAGATGTCCTTTGCATTTTTTTGGACAAGGAAAACGGAGGGCCAATTTGGCCCTTTACAATGATCTCCATACAGTGATTCCCACTAGCTCTTCGTCATTGAAAACTGGTCGCATTATCAACACAGCCACATTCGTATAAGACTAACTGACATTTATGCAGTCAAGAACACTGGGGTAAAGAACTTACCCAAATCAAAGCGGTATTACATGCATGACAGATACGAACTGTAATCCCTTCCTCTTCATTGTTAGAATGCCTCTTTAGCCTTTACAGTAGACACCAATATTAGCACTGAGTCGCTGAATGGACTTCTGGATTAAAGAATGCAAATATTTAGAAAATGTTTCCATTACGAGTGCCGTGGACTTTCTGAGAAGTATATAGATTTTCTCTGTCTTTTTCATGGCAACAAATGAACCACAGTATTGAAACTACGAGCCATGTAGTTTATCACAACGGTGTGAGTTCAATGTATACACTTTATTTCAAAACACGAGAGCTTGGACACGCTTAATACGAATTACAACCTTGGAAACTGCCAGTTTTACCTAATCACTTTCTCCCTTTTTAGATGTTGCAAGCTTCCCCATTTGCTTCACACACCACAAGTGTCTAGTTGCCTCTTACAACAAAAATGCAGGCAATTCAGACTATCTACGATCACTTCATCCATAGAATGCATTGAGAGCACCATGACGAAAGAGAAGTGTGCAGCATGGAAGCGACTCAAAGGCACTGCCGCCAGCATTTTTCATCACAGTGATCTAACTTCCTGTTAAACATATTCTGATCCGCACTTTAAGGCTCCACCAGTGTGTCAGTGTCTCATCAGAAACATCTTTAGGAAAGGCATACGATTTCCTTAGGCATTCCAAAACATTGTTTTTGTTATTTCTGGAATGGGTTGTGGAAGACACCGAATACGAAAATATTCTCACCAGAAACACTTATTATCACTTTCCCAGTGATACTACATGCAAATCACATTGATGTTTCTTCCAGCTGGCAAAGAAACAGTGTATAGGACATCTGTTAAAGGGCTGCTACGGAAAACGCCCCAATTTGCCAATGTATTAGAATCAGCTCATGCAGTCATTGAAGAGAGTAAGTTCGAGATCATGGATCTCTATACAATGATTTCCACCAGCTCTTCAGCAGTGAAAACTGGTCACACAATCAGCACAGCTACCTTCGTATTGGACTGACTTAGAACAGCATCGCAGTCAAGAACACTGGGGTAAAGAACTTGCCCAAATCAAAGTGTATTATATGCATCACAGATAAGATCCATAATCCTTCCAGGTCATTCTCAGAGTGCCACCTTAGACTTCACAATATACACCAATTCTAGCACTGAATCATTGAATGGACTGCTGGATTAAGTAGACAGTTATAACTAAACATGTCCTTTGCATGTGCTAAGAACTTTCTCTAAATTTTATACTTTTTCTCTCTCCTCTTCATAGCAACAAGAGAACCACAGACTTGAAACACCATACTACATTGTTGGTTTCAACGTTTTGAAGTCTCTTCAGGATGGACACTTCCTTTCGAGCCATGGCTGCCAGAACCCACTTCGTACGAATTGCTGCCCTACAAAGGGCCAGTTTTCCCCTAATCGCTCTCACACTTTGAAAATGTTAGAAGTGTCCCAGGTTGCTTCACACACTGCAGATATCAAGTACACTGTTAGAACAATACTTTTGGTGATGCAAATTATCTATTAATCACCTGGCCTATAAGATGCCTTTGGAGCTACATGACCAAACAGAAGTGTAAAGAATAAGTTTGGCTCAATGGAAAGCCACTGCCTCAAGCATTATTCATGAGACTGATCTAATTTCCTGATTAACCATATTTGGATCTCAGCTTTAAGGCTCCACATGTGTGCCTGCGTCTCCTCAGAAACATCATTGTGCGAAGTTTACTATTTCCATATGCATCCCAAAGTAGGAAGTACTTCTTAAAACTAGGATACGCCTCATCTGTCTTCACTGTTGTTACAGAAGAGCATCTCTGACAGTTTCACAGTAACCATTTCAATAATACATGTCATTTTCTTTTATTGATGTTTGTATTCATACCACTTTTGAATCTTCTTGACAGACTACTCTGCTCTCCAGAGAAAGCCTTAGTATGTAAGTAATAAATTTCTTTCTACTTCTTCATGCAAGTATGGCATATCAGTTTTGACATCCAGACCACATTTGAATAGTGGTGCCAATTCTGTCCCCCATGCATGGACGATCATAAATCAAAAGAGAAAATGAAATATAAACAGGTACTAATTTCCATTGACGTGGTCATTCTAATGATGGCCAGGATATAGTAAAAGCAAGTTGTTAAAATGAGACTCATTGATTACTTTTATCCTACTTTCTAAAATTGCTATTAAGGTTAAAGGCAAAATAAAAACGTTTTAAAATTTTATCTCCATTTCATTTTGAATAATATAAAAATAGCACTTAAGCAAAATAAATCTTTTCTAAGCCACAGGGAATATATTACTATGGTAACATGATCCCCAACAGAAATAGCAACCCTGATCTTGACACTCATAGAATTACTTTTTCTCTAGATATGCCATAGTGACTTATAGATAAGACCTGCAAGACCTTAAGCAGAACACCTAAGCTAGAATTTAATGCAAGCTCTAATGAGGTTATTTAAAGCTTTTCCCTGAAAGTGACCATGCAAAATAATCAAAAACTACTTTTTGGACTGTTTTCATGTCAATGAGGAATACAAAGCACAGCTGCTTTTTCAGCGTGCACCAGTAGAATAGAAACCACTTAACATTTTTGAGTCAGTGGCAAATCTCTCTGTCTCCTGGCAGCCAAAAACAAAAACAAAACACAAAACAAAAAAACATACAAGAAGTATCTTGTAACTCTTTAGACAAAATACTAAAAAAGATTTTTAAAATTTAAAAATCTTAATCTGATGTTCAATTCTGTCGACTTTGAAAAGACACAGTATTTATTCTATTTGGTCATTTACTTAAAAAATACATTTATTTACAAACAAATATGGAAAATTATAGTATAGTATCATGAAAATTTGAATAATATTCATATTCATATATATTTCTTCTTAATCAGGATATAATGCATTTTAAAGACTTGTTAGTTTAACATCTCAATGTTATCATTACCTAATCGTACAACCCTCACAGTAAAATTATTCACCAAGTACTTTGTTTTGTTCACTGGGACTTCCCTTTCTCCTCTACAGTTGGTTTTTTTCTCTGTATCACCCCAGAGCTTTTTCCCTGAATAGGCTAAGTAGGTACCTCTACGTCTTTTTCTCTCCACAAAGGTCTTAATTCTAAATCTCCAAATCTTCGTTCTCCTGCTTTACAGTTTAAAAAGTACTTTTACACACAGTCCATTTCTTCAACAAAAAATAACAGTAGACATTTTCACCATTATTTGGGGGGCTATTGTACAACAGTTTCTTGAGGTCAATCACCATGCCCATCAAGGCTGAACTAAACTTAGTTCACTTAGTGCCCTTTCAAGGTCTCATGTGACATAAATATGGAGTTGGAAATTTTGAGAGTGATGTTCAATTCTGTCGACTTTGAAAAGACACAGTATTTATTCTATTTGGTCATTTACTTAAAAAATCCCTCGTACTTTTAAAATAACCCTTAAAACATCACTAAAGTGTTGAAAGGGCAGATATTTTTAGCTGATTATTCAGCTAAGGAAATTGAGGCACAGAGATGTTAAGTGATTTTCTCGATGATCTCACAGCCGATGACTAGATAACCAAGGATTCGACCCAGGCCATCTGTCATCCCAGTAGCAGCCACTTAAAAATATATAACAGTTTCTCTCTGTGCCTCAAGTCTTTAAGTTTTACTCTGTCTATGCTGTCTTTTACTTTTATTAATATTTGAATCACCCTTTAAATTTCAATATTAATATATGTTTCTGTGAAAAAATGATCTAATAAAGTTATAAAGAAGAAGGAAAGAAGTGAAGAGAAAATGATCTTTACTAAGGGACAAACATGGTACCAATTTCATAAGTTTACTTAGAATTCTTCCTACTTTTTCTTATCAGAATCTGATCTCAAACAGAAGGAGATAAGCTAATTTTTACCTTAAAAAATAAATAGCTGATAACAGATGAAAGTTTTACTTCTGCTTCTCAGAGGTATACTTTAACAGATGAAATTCTTTTTTTTTCTATTTTTCAATTACAGTTAATATCTAACATTATTTTATATTAGTTTCTGGTGTACAGCACTGTGGTCAGACATCCACATAATTTAAAAAGTGACCTCCCTCATCAATCCAGTGCCCACCTGGCACTACACATAGTTATTACAGTAGTCCTGACTATATTTCCTCTGTTGTACTTTACATCCCTGTGACTATTTTGTAACTACAAATTTATACTTCTTAATCTTTTCATCTTTTTCACCCAGCCCCCTAACCATCCCTCTCATCTGGCAACCATCGATGTATTCTATCTATGAGCTTGTTTAACAGATGAATTCTTAAAAAAAAAGAAAAAAGAAAAAGACTTTCATGCAGTGGAATTCCATGCTATAGCAAATATTGGAGAATGTTTGAAAGATGAAGAAATTGAAGGGAAGGAAAGAATGTTTGTGCTGAAAACATACCTGACAGTTTTCCTGCTCAGCCTTGTATTCATTTTTCTGCTTTAGAGTTGATGGTTATTATTATTTTCCAGAGTATAACATTTATTTGGAGGAGGGTGTGGTCTAGCTAGCTGTATTTTTAAAGATCTTCAGGTCAGTCTAATGTGCAACTAGGACTGACCAACGCTGATCTAGACATTTCATACAATAGTACTTTAAACCCAAATTAGCTGGATGATGGCCAAAATATTTTTTTCCCTGTGTTGCTATGAACCACTCACATGCGTTAAGGTTTAACATTGAATTTACAGATAAGTTACAAGTCAACATTTAGGATTTTAGTTACTAAAACTTTATTAAAAATAATTTCATCTGCTCAATCTTAAATTTGTTACTTTATCAATAAAATCTCATTTTACTTTGACAATAAGATCTCAAAGGAGTTAAGTTAGTCATGTCTGAATAAGTGGCAAAAATTCTTAAAGCTACGAAAGGAAAATAAATCACTTGTTTTGGTTTTACTAACACATTAATGAAGAAATATTGCAATGAAACTAATCATTTGGAAGACATCAAACACATTGAACAGTGCTAAAACAAAATAGAAAAATAAGTGTATTGATATTTTTGAATTTATCAGATTTTCAAGCCAGATGTTCATGAATACAATAAATAAAATATAAATCTTCTGATCACTAGCACAAAGTCAATAAAGCACTTAATTGAGAATGTAATGCTTGGAAAATGTTAGATTTCTAATTGGTAAAAATATATGTGTTAGGCTCTCCAAAAACTCAGTTGTGGCAAGACAGACCTAATTCTGGTATAAGATTATACAGAAGATTGAAGCTTTGAGAGCCCTAGGAAAAAGTGCCATGTTTTGTTAAAGTCTGTCATCTCTAAAGGTAAGTCGGAACAAAATCAGATAAGTATCCAAAATATTAGGGCTTGTATTTTGTAAAATTCAGAATAAAAATCAATGTTGTTTGGCTAAAGTAACGGAGTTCTAGAAAAGAACGTGGTTCAAGAAAGGAACTCTCAAAATTTAATTTCAATGGTAGGTTGTAGAATATTTCAATAAAGCAAAAAGGAAAGAACTTAAGGCAATAAAATAATTTGCCTAGAGAGCTCTGAATTTAGAGGAGAGATACATAACTAAGAAAGAAAATGTGTAAGAAGAGCAGAGTCCAAAGCGGATAGTGGTTTGTAAAAAACTGTAAAAGTAGCCAAAAAAGGCTTTATTATTATTATTATTATTATTATTATTATTATTATTATTATTATGCCTACAGCACCTGGTCTTCCTAGGTGTTCTCCCATCCAAGTGCTAACCAGGCCTGACCCCGCTTAGCTTCCAAGATCAGACGGGATCGGGCATGTTCAGGGTAGCGTGGCCGTAGACAAGGCTGTATTATCAAAAAGAAGCAGATTAGAAAAGAAAAAGGTCAAAGATAAAGTTCAAAGATTGACAGAAACCTGGTGACTAACTCGTTCACAGCTTTGCGGAAATGATTACTCAGCTACTTTTAGTCCTCGAACCCAACCCATGTTATCCTTATTAAACAGTTAGTGAATGACTTTGTATTCAAGGCCACAGAATTTCTTTGCTTATAAGATTCCCCTCATCATTTTATCCTCATAAAATATTCATGATAATTATTTATTGAAATCCACATTTTTTGATATCTACTAGTTTCTTTTTGTCTATCAGTATAGTCATTCAATCAGCTACATAGTCATTCATTAAGTTAAGCTAACCAGACATGAATCTTGATAATCATTGCTTCCTCTTTTATTTGCTCAAAAATAATTAAATTTAATAATGAGATCTAGAATCCCATCTGTAGTGAATATCAAGTGATTGGCATGAAGCTGGAACAGATAGTAGAAAAATAAAGTTTTCCCCAATAGTAGTTACTATTCTAATTAGATTATGTTGATTAAAAAACTTAAAAATAGTTTGCTTTTTTAATATTCTGAGGAGATTGATTATAAACTAATAATCAGGATCCTAGTCCACACAATGTGACCTCAGTGTCTTAGTAAACTTTAGTTTTGACATAAGTAAAATAATCATGGATGATTGACTGATTTACAGAAAGTTTAGTGGGTTAAATATGGAAGTACTTGAGAAATTACATTTATTTAGCTTAGGAGAGAGATTTTTTCTTTATTTATACCTTTATTTATACTTTATTGAAGGCTTCTTATAAATTAGGACTTTTCTGTGTCTCTTTCCTCTGATATAACTCATTATTTTTTCAGACTAAAAAAACATGATTTCTAGTTTTCAAAAAATCTGTTGTAATATATTTCTATAAATTCACAGCAAACATTTCAATGACATAACTGGAATAAAAAGACTGAATTCTAAAATAGAATACAGAGCCAAGACTAGAATATGAGTATCTAATGCTTGGCATATACTATGTATGTATATGAGACTCTATAGACTAAGTTCATAAATTAATGAATTTATTGTATTCTAATTGTTAGAATAGCAGCTGACAATTATAGTAATAAAGCTATTTGTGTGAATTCTAACATAATTAGTGATTAATCCCTCTCTTCTCAGTAAATTTTCTCTAGCGTAAGCTTATATTTCTCTGTTTACCAAAGGCTTTTTTGAGTTTTATGCCAGGACAGAACCATAAATACATTAAATTGGTATATATGATATTATGATTATTCGTCCCAACACCCAGTTTAAAGTGCGCACATTAGTTTCAGCTTTCATGAGAACTGAGAATGATTTGAATGAAGTCCCTTTTCTCCCCACACCTCCCACTCACTATGGTGATCTAGCTTTGTCCATATAAGATTAAAGGGTGGTAAACTGGGTACCTATATTTTTTTCTTAATGTGATTGATGTTCAAATTCTGTCTAAACAGTTCCTCTTGGTTTAGTCTTTATAAAAATTGTCATCAAAACTGGATGTTTTAAAATCTACTTGGCAGTTGAAAAACATGTTCCAACCACTTTTACATGAATACCTGTTTAATAACAGGAAGCCACATCTCTATAAATCCCAGGACTAGTATAAAATCTGTATTGGGGCATTGAAAAGACTATAATAAATGCCATTAAAATATAGGAAAATATAATTCTAATTCTCAAAACATCAAGTTATAGTTTCAAGAAAGTCATTAAGCTTCAATTAAGATAAATACAAAAATTCCAAAACCTAAGAATATTATGGAAAAATTATCTGAAACCAAAGGTGGAAAAAGCCATAGAAAAAGATACAGCGTATTCATAGAAAAATGATGAGAGAACTTCTCTTCAAAAATACTGTAAACCAGAAGACAATGGATGAAACATAACTGTTGAAAAGAAAAAAGTTAATTTAGAATTTTCTATAAATAGAAAATAGTTTAAAAAAATTTAGACAAAACAGAAAATTAAGCAGAGAGTAGGCATCATTAATGACTCTCATTTTAAGAAATGCTAAAGAAATTTCTTCAGGCTGGGGGAAATCTGAGGAAATTTGCATTCACCAGAAGAAATGGAAAGCACAGGTAGTGGTAAATAGATAAATATTACTTGGTTATTTTCTTAAACAGTTTAAAAGATAATTAAAGCAATATAACTAACAATAGTTTAATTTATGGCATATGTAAAAGTAAAATTAAAGATAAAAATATCACAAATGATGGAGGGCAAATGGAAGTATACAATTGTTAAAATTCTAACATTATATGTCAAATGGTATAATTTAATTCTATTCTGTATTGTTTAACTAAGTATATTATAAACTCTAGAGTGGCCGGTAAAATAAGTAAAAAAAATAAATATCTAAATATTAGAGATATTTAGAATATATGATGGAATAATAAACACTCAATCTAAAGGAAGACCATAGCAAGAAAGAATAGATGGAACAAAAACAAAACAACTGAAAAGAAGAGGTAATTAAACTCAACCACATCGATAACTCTATTAAAGGTAAATTGGCCAAACACTATAATTTAAAGGGAGATATTTTTAGAATAAGTAAATAGCAAGAGCCAACTACACATTGCTTATAAGAGATAAAATATATATATATATATATATATAAAAACACAGGGAGTGATGCCACCAAGATGGCAAAGCAGGAGACCCCAGCTTCAGTCCCACCACAAAGATCAATAATTTGCTATTCATGAACACAAACAGTTCTGGGAAAGTTGAGAAGTTTACTTAGGAAACTTTAGCAATACATTGGACCAACAAATATGAGAATAACCATACAAAAAGGGAAGGAAGAGCAACTTTGCCTGCATCATCCCATTCCTCACAATGGCACTGCTCAGCACCAAGAGGGAACTTCCCAGCGAGAGAGTTTCCCTCACCAGGAACAGAAGAGCAGGACGAGTGACCAGCCCCCTCACCCCACCTCTCCAGCTTTTCTCAGGACACTGAACAAAGGATTTTCTTTGGTTTCTCCCACACAGAGACAGGCAAAACTGAGATGTATCGAGATTGCTAGGAACAATGAAGAAGAGCAGAGACTACCAATACCAACCACACAGTAGAGGTGCAGTAATACCCAGTGACCTGCTCTACAGAGCACCCTAGCAGCTTTGCTCATTAAAATAAACCAATGGTCAGCACAGCCACTGATTTTCATTGGTTTTCATCTGACAGGTTTTCACATTCACAGAGTCTAGCCACCTGAATTGTCCCTCATACCCTCTTATCCTCCAGCCCACTACCCAATGCTCCCAGGATCCACAAGAGCAGCCAACCCAGATCTCTGGGGCCACATGATTATAAGACATCAGTCTAGATCCCCACCACATGCACTCACTTGGGGCTAGCCCCTCCAGCTGTACAATGGCATTCCATCAGCCTGACTCTCATCACTGTCGTCTACTGCTTTGTATACACGCATTACAAAATCCTACGGACATAGACGTGCACCTGGAGGAATCACTGAGGACCTCAACAGCCCGTGAAGTTACTGCAGACCCTCTAAGTACTTGCGAAGGGCCACAAAGTTGATACTGTGTACCTCAATGACTTACCAAAGTCAGTC
Organism: Pteropus vampyrus; assembly: GCF_000151845.1. Lineage (NCBI taxonomy): Eukaryota > Metazoa > Chordata > Mammalia > Chiroptera > Pteropodidae > Pteropus > Pteropus vampyrus. The sequence goes on along the minus strand of NW_011888852.1, from coordinate 5,850,167 downwards.
TATAACGTCCGGAGGAGGTGACTGCTTTTTCAAATTACCCAAGGCTATAGGGATCACGAAGAATGAGGAAAATACGACAAAACCAAAGGAACACAGTAAACTTCCAGTAACTGAGGCCAAAGAAATAGTGACATGTGAATTTAAAATAACTGATATAAAGATTCTCAGAAATTTACAATAAAAGATGGAAAACGATTTAATAAAATCAGGAAAAAAGACAATATCAAAATGAGAAATTCCACAAAGAGAAAGAAAATACAACATAAAACCCAACAGAAATCTTGGAGCGTGAAAATACTATGACTAAACTGAAGAATTCAACAGAGAGCTTCAATAAAAGATTGGACAAAACAGAATAAAAATTAATTAGTAAACTTAAAGGTAGATCATTTGAAATTATCCAATCAAAGAAGCAAAAAGAAAAATAAATTAAAATATAAAGAAAGTCTATATGACTTATGCACTACCATTAAGAGAAACATCTAAGCTTCATTGGAATCTCTGAAGGAGAATTGAGGGAGAAAGGAGCAGAAAGCTTACCTGAGAATATCCCAAATTTCCAGGGAGAGATATGGACAGCCAAGTTCAAAAAAGTAATGTTATCCCCAAACTTCAGTCCAAAATTACCTTCTCCAAGACACATTATATTAAAACTTTCTAAAATCAAAGACAAAGAGAGATTTCTAAAAGTAACAAAAGAAAAAAAAAGTCTCTCATACAAAGGAACAACCATAAGACAGTGAATTTCTTAGTAGAAACCTTGCTGTCCAGGAGAGAGTGAGATAATATATTCAAGGTGCTGGGTAAAAACTCTTCGAAAATAAAGATGAGATATAGTCTTTCCCAAACAAACAAAAGCTGAGGGAGTTAATCATCTCTAAACATACCTTAAAAGAAATGCCGAAAGGAATTCTTCAAGCCGAAATAAAAGGATGCCAGTTAGTAACAAGAAAACATGAAAATACACAACACAATTGTGTAGGTAAGTATGCAGTCAGATTCAGAGTAGTCTAATATCGTAATATGGTGGTGTGTTAACAACGTAACTCTAGTATAAAAGTTAAAGGACAAAATATAGCTATAGCTACAATAATTTGCTAATAAATACACAATAAAAAGTTGTAAATTGATAGCGAACACATAAAATGGTGAGAGTATAAAAAGAATAGTTTTTATATATGTCAAAGTTATTTTCATCTTAAAATATACTGTTATATCAATAAGATGTTTCAAATAAGCCTCAGGGTATCTACAAACATAAAATGATAGTATGTAAACATAAGATAAAGAGAAGAAAATTAAAGTATACCACCACCGAAAAACATCGAATCACAGAGAAAGGCAGCAAGGAAGGAGGAAAGAAACAAGGGAACTGCAAAACAGCCAGAAAACAATTCACATTTAATGTAATTTGCAGTAGTAATTTCTTACCTATTAATAATAATTATTTTAAATGTAAATTAAGTTTCCAATTAAAAAGCCTAGAGTTGCTGAACTAATAAAAACACAAGATCCAACAGTATCCTGCCTACCAGAGTCTCACTTCAGCTTCAACGATACACATAGGCTCAAAGCAAAGGAAGGAAAAAAAGACATTACATGAAAATGAAATCCAAAAGAGAGAAGGGACAGCTATTCTTAGATAAATTCCAAAATTAGCAGAAGGAAGAAGATATCGAAGATCAGAGCAGAAATAAGTGAAATATAGAAAAATAATAAAAAAGTCAATGAAACTAAGAATTATTTTTTAACGATAAACAAAATTGACAAACCTTTACCTAGACTTACCAGAAAGAAAAGAGAGAGAACTGAAATAAATAAAGTCAAAAATGAAAAATGAGATATTATAACTGATACCATAGAAATAGAAAGGATCACAAGAGACTACTATGAAGAATTGTATTTCAACAAACTGAACAACCTAGAAGAAATGGATGCATTCCCAGAAACATATAGCCTACCAAGTCTGACTTTTGAAGAAATAAAAGATCTAAACAGAACAATAATAACTAAAAGGATTTAAAAAGTGTTAAAACATCCTAACACCCTTTCCTCAGCTGCCAGTAAGGTGCTCGGTCCTTCCAAGGAAGCTAAGGTCACATTGGAGGGAGGCCCTCACTTCATCTGGTGACTAGCACTGAGCCTGGCAGCACTCACCCTGGACTCACCCATATCATAGGCTTTGTCTCAGAGCTCAGCTGCATCTCATCCTGCCTGCATCTCAACTCAGCCCTCATCCTGCATGACCACGATGAGGAGAGGGTCAGAGTACAAGATCAAAATCCTCATTAAAACAGCTGGTGTAAACGTTGAACCTATCTAGACAGAATTTGTTTGCAAAAGCTGTAGCCAATGTCAACACTGGGAGTTTTATCTGCAACGTAGAGACTGGTGGACATGCCTCAGGAGCCAGGGCGGTACCAGCAGGTGGTCCTGCCCCCTCTACCCCTGTTGTACCAGCTGAGGAGAAGAAAGTGAAAGCAAAGAAAGAAGAATCTTCAGAGTCTGATGATGACATGGGCTGTGGTCTTTTTAACTCAACCTCTTTTGTAACATGTTCAATAAAAAGCTAAACCGTGGGGGGAAAAAAAAATCTCAACAAAGATAAGCCCAGCATCAGATGGCTTTCTGAATTAATTCTACCAAATATTTAAAGATGAATCAACAACAATTCTTCTCAAACTGTTCCAAAAAGTAAAAGCAGACAGAACATTCTCAAACCCATTTTACAAAGCCAGCATTACTCTGCTACTAAAGCCATAAAAGAATACAAGAAAAACAAAAAAACAACTAAAGGCCAATATTCTCGATGAATATAGATGCAGTTTTTAAAAAAATACTAGCAAACTGAATTCAACAGCACATTAAATATTTGGGGGATAGAGACCAAAAGAAACAATCAATGAAATGAAAAGGAAACATATGAAATGGGAGAAATATTTGCAAACCATATATTTGATAAGGGGTTAATATCCTAAATATATAAAGAACTCATATAACTCAATAGAAAATACATTAACTAAAAATGGAAGGATGACTAATAGATTTTCTCCAAAGAAGACATACAATTGGTCAAGTTAATGTAAAGCCGCTCAATATCACTGATCACGAGATAAATGCAAATCAAACCCACAATGAGATATCACCTCACAGCTGTTAGAATGGCTATTATCAATAAGACAAGAGATAACAATTGCTACTGAGAATGTGAAGAAAAGGGAACCCTGGAGCACTGTTCATGGGAATGTAACTTGGTACAGCTACTATGAAAAACAGTATGGAGAGTTCTCTAAAAAATAAAAAAAAAATAGAACTACCACATGATTCAGAAATCCCAGTTGTAGGTATTTATCCAAATAAATTAAATCACTATCTAGAAACCATATATGTGCTTCCATGTGCATTGTAGCATTATTCGCAATAGCCAAACACTCATCCTAAGCTCCAGATGAGAAATAGAAGCTTGAAAAGTGCCAGGCACATATGGGGAGAAACTGAATTATCTGGCTTCAGGGCAAAGGCTAGAGGGGCAGCTCTCTGAGACTAACATGCCAGCAGGTGCCATTGTCCTTCGTTGAGCCTTCTCCCTACAGAGCCTGTGAGCACGGAGGAGTGCTGTAACTGAGTCTCCATTAACTTGGCTAACACCACTCTCACTCCACCCTGGTGATTCTCTGAGACTTCACCAGTTCAGTTCACATGCTGATCCACACAAGCAGCCATCCTGGGCCAACTCTGTGAACTTTCCTAAAATATCTCAAAGGTCCACAAACCCCAAATTAGCAGTGGCTGGCCTCGGCGTGCCCTATACCTCTTGCTGAGGAGCTCTAAGCAAGGCATTAGAGGAGCTGGCCTCAATTCACAGCTTAGCCTCTATCAGGCACCTCCAAGCCCAGAATAGGCAGCTACCAACCACAGAGATCACTTCGTAGTTCTTGCCAGATGGCCCCGGGCCAGACACAGATAACAGTTGACCTTGCCCTCCACCAGAGCCCCTCCAGAGAGGCCCCAGAACCAACACGCTAGAGCACCACCCAATTAGTTCCACAAACAACACACTCAAAGGACAGACTCAGTCTCTGCACAGTAACTTGTTCACTGTAGTCATGGCCCATCCTGGAAGCCAGTTGGCCCAAGGGTCAGTCCCACCCACCAACATGCCATAGCAAACAAAGCTCACTTACGACAGGACACCCCAAGACACTCAGCTCTATCTACTTTAACCAATATTCCTTGTAAACATTAATTCAAAGTTCTCAACAAAATAGCAATAAATAAAATTCAGCAGCATATATATACACACACACACACACACACACACACACACACACACGATGAAATATATTAAAGAAAATATACTCATTAAATAAAAATTTCAAACTATAGATAATTGAAAGACCAAAAATCTATAATCTCACTCCCCAGATAACCACCTTGTTATGTGTTCTTCAAGGATTTTTTCTATTCTTTAAAAATATATATAGTTTAACTTATGTAGTGTATATCACTTTATCTTGTTTTTCAACTTTACTACATATCATAAGCACTTCTTCATGTTTTTATTCTTTGTAGACACAGCCTGAGGACGGGCAAATCTTTTATGTCTTGGATGGTAGTTCTTTCTCTTCCCCCTTTGGAAGCATGGAAGAGCTGGCTCAGGGGGACTAGGCCAAATAGTCCCAATAGCAAGATCTCAGGTGTTGTATGTACACTCCCCTTGCTGAGATCTGGAAGACCCCTTTCCCAGTATGGCATCCCTCAACCTGAAACCTTTTATAATTACCATTCCCATTTTCCTATAAATAGTTGCTGCACAGGGGCAGGTGTTTCTCCTGGAGCACTTCTGGCAGTGTGTCCATCTATAACCACCTGTCTGAGATAATGAGAGCTCAGGAACTATGCATTTTATTGCTTCTTTACTTGTAAGTTTTCCCTTAATAAATCTTATTTTATACATGAAAAAAATTAGTTATGAGAGTAAAGCTTTAATGTTCTCACCATAATCACAACAAAGGTAATCATATGAGGAGAAGGATATGTTAATTAACCTTATTGTGGTAATATTACACAAATCATATGTGTATCAAATCATCATATTGCACACCTTAAACTTACATAATGTTAAATGTTGATTATATCTCAACAAAGCCGTAAATAAAAAGAAAAACATATACTAAAACATATACAAAAGATATACTATTTAAAATGCAAATTGACAGACAACTGGTATAGCTAATTTAATAATGATAAAGCAAAATTCAATGCAAAAATTATTTACAATTCACAATTATCAAAGGGTCAATTCATAAAGTAAACATAAAAATAATATAAATGTGTACTCAACATCAGACCTTCAAAATACATGAAACAAAAATGCAAAGAACTGAACTGAGAAGTAAACAAATTAGAATAGTTAGAAATTCTGCAGTCAAGAAGAGGATTATCTCACCTTAACCTCGAACAAGACCACCTGTGTGACCTGTCAGAAAAACCAAGGTGTGCTTTCTACCTTGCTGGGATTTCAAATAGGGCAGCTTTTTGAAAGCCCTATCATTGAAACACAATAAAAGTCACCCCTCCCCAAAGTGCTCACTTACTTATCAAATTTTCTATTAAAAATTATTGGGGGTGACATTGATTAATAAAATCAAGTAAGTTTCAAGTGTATAATTGAACAGTATGTCATCATATATAAATATATACGAATTTATAGATATATTGCATTGTGTGTTCACCACCCAAAGTTAGCTTTCCTTCTGTCAGAAAAGCTTTTACCCATATCTATCTATTCCTGCCCCCTTCCCTCTAGGAACCACTAATCCACAGTCCGTGTTCATGAGTCTATGCTTGTCATGTTTGTTCATTACTTTCAGTTTTATAAGCCGCATATGAGTGAACTCACATGGTTTTCAGACTTTTTCTGTCTGACTTATTTCACTTAGCATGAGAACCTCAAGATCCATCCATGTTGTAGCAGATGGCAGCGTTTCATCTTTTCTTATAGATGAATAATATTTCATTGTATATATGTACCACATCTTCTTTATCCAATCTTCTATCTATGGACACTTCTGTTGCTTTCATGTCCTGGCCACCATGGATACATTTGCTACGAACATTGGGGCGCATATATCCTTGTGAATAAATATTTTCAAGTTTTTTGGATAAATACTCAGAAGAGAGATTGCTGGCTCATATAGTAATTCAATCCTTAGGTTTCTGAGGAAACTCCATACTATTTTCCACAGTGGCTGTACCAGTTTGCATTCCGACCAGCAGTGTATGAGGGTTCCTTTTTCCCTACAACCTCTCCAACACTTGTTATTACTTGTCCTGTTGATGATTGTCATTCTAACAGATGTGAGATGGTATCTTATTGTAGTTTTTTTTTTTTTTTAGTTTTATTAGAGTAATTTACATTACTCCAATAGCTAGTGAAGTTGGGCATCTTTTCATATGTCTGTTGGCCATTTATGTGTCTTCTTGGGAGAAGTGTCTGTTCAGGGACATTGCCAATTTATAATTGGATTGTTTGGTTTATATTGTTGAGTTATAGTTCTTTATACACTTTGGAATTTAGGTCTTTATTAAAGGCTTTGTTTGCAAATATATTCTCCTATTCAGATGGTTGCCACTTTGCCTTGTTTTTTTCATCTTTATTGAAATATAATTGACAACTAATTGCCTGCATTTACATTGTACAATTCAATGAGTTTTTTTCAGTTATAGTTGTCATACAACACACCATTCTCAACTGTACAGAATATTGTTCAGAGATCCATACAACTTGTAAAGCGCTCACCCCACCAAATCTAGAAACCCTCCTTCCCCCCACATAGTCATTCCAACATTATTAACCTTCTTCCCCATGCTATACTCTACATCCTCATGTCTATTCTGCAACCATCCACCTGCACCTCTCAATCCCTTTGCCCTCTTTTCCCCCAACCCCTCCCATCTTGTATCCCTCAAAATATTCTCTGTATCAATGAGTTTATTTCTGCTTTTGTTGTCGTTGTTAATTTTGTTCTTTAGATTTCGCATGTACTTGAAATGCGATATTTGTCTTTCTCTATCTGACCCATTTCATTCACTGCAATACCCTCTAGGTCCATCAAGGCAATATCTTTTTTCATCCCCTTCCTCTAAGTCTGTGTGTGTCTTTTAATCTGAAGTGAGTCTCTTGTAGGCAGCATGTGTAGGGGGATTGCTTTCTTTTCCATTCAGACACTCTATATTTTGGTTGGAGCACTTAATTCTTTTCAATTTGAGGCACTTGTTGATAGCAATGTGGTTGTTACCATTCTTTGTTTTTGATACACGTTTTTTCTTGTTAAAGAAGTCCCTCTAACATTTCCTGTAATACTGGCTAAGTGACGATAAATTTCTTTAGTTTATTTATTTATTTATTTATTTATTTATTTATTTATTTATTTATTGTCTAGGAAGCCATTTTATCTTTCATTCTGTGTTGCTAGTGTTCTATTGTTTATTTGTTCTTGTGTTCTTGTTGTTTATTTGTTTACTTATTTATTTATTAATTAAGTTTATTGGGGCAACATTGTTTAATACAATTATATAATTTTCAGGTGTATATTATAATTTGACATCTGTATATTCTATTGTGTGTTTACCACCCAAAGTCCAGTTTCCTTCAGCTACCATATATTTGATCCCCTTTACCTACATCACCCTACCCCTACTCCCTTATATTTGATGCCCTCTAAATGTTTACCTACCCCCTCCTTCCCCACCCCCTACCTACAGGTAACCACTAGTCTATAGTCCATGTCCATGGGTCTCTATTTGTCCTGTTGGTTTCTTACTTCACAGTTATATCCCACATATAAGAGTTATCATGTGATTTTCAACTTTTTCTGTCTGGCTTACTTTACTTAGTATGATTATCTCGAGGTCCATCCATGTTGTCACAAATGGCAGTATTTCATCTCTTCTGATGGCTGAATAGCAATATTCCATTTTAAGTATGTACCACAGCTACTTTAGCCAATAATCTATTGTAGGACACTTCGGTTGTTTCCATGTCTTGGCCTCCGTGAATAATGCTGCTATGAACGTCGGTGTGCAAATACCTTTTTGGATATGGGTTTTCAAGTCTGTGGGGTTAATACCCAATAGAGGACTTGCTGGATCATATGGTAGGTAGATCAATTCTTAGTTTTTTGAGGAACCTCCATACTCTTTTCCATAGTGGCTGTACCAATTTGCAGTCCCATCAGCAGTATATGAAGGTTCCTTATTCTCTGCATCCTCTCCAACATTTGCTATTACTGTCATGTTGATTATAGCTATTCTAACAGGTGTAAGATGGTATCTCATTGTGGTTTTGATTTGCATTTTCCTAATAGCTAACGATGTCGAGCATCTTTTCAAATATTTGTTGGCCATTTGTATGTCCTCTAGGGAGAAGTGTCTGTTCAGGTCCTCTGCCTAGTTTTTGATTGGATCATTTGCTTTTTTGTTGTTATTGAGGTGTATGTGTTCTTTGTATATTTTGGATATTGGGCCTTTATCAGAGATGTTACTTGAAATATATTTTCCTATTCGGATGTTTGTCTCTTTACCTTGTTGATGATTTCTTTTGCTAAGCAGAAGCTTTTTAGTTTGATGTAGTCCCATTCATTTATTTTAGCTTTTATGTCCCTTGCCTTTGAGGTCCAATTCATAAAATCCTCTCTAAGATCAAGGTCCTTGAGTTTATTTCCTCTGTTTTCTTCTATGCTTTTTATTGTTTCAGGTTTGATATTCATGTCCTTAATCCATTTTGAGTTAATTTTGGTGTGTGATGATAGAAAACTGTAGTTTCCTTCTTTTGCAGGTGGCTTTCCAGTTTTCCCAGCACCATTTCTTGAAGAGGTTTTTCTTTCTCTACTGTATGTTTTTGGCTTTTTTTTTTGTCCAAAGTTATTTGCCCGTATAAATATGGGCTTACTTCTGGACTTCAATTCTGTTCCACTGGTCTGTGTGTCTGTTTTTCTGCCAATGACATGCTATTTTGATTACTGTCGCTTTGTAGCATAATTTGAAGGCAAGAAGAGTGATGCCTCCAGCCTCGTAGTTTTGTCTCAGGTTGACTTTGGCAATTTGAGGTCTTTTGTACTTCCATACAAATCTGGTGATTTTTTGTTCTATTTCTTTAAACAATGCCTATGGGATTTTGATGGAGATTGCATTAAATCTGTATGATGCTTTAGGTAATATGGTCATTTAACTATGTTGACTCTTCCAATCCTAGAACATGAAATGTCTTTCCATTTCTTTGTATCTTCTTTGATTTCTTTTAATATGGTCTTGTAGTTTTCATTACATAGGTCCTTCACATGTTTTGTTAAATTTATTACTAGGCATTTTATTCTTTTTGTTGCAATTGCAAATGGAATTACTTTTTCCACTTCTTTTTCTGATGCTTCATTATTAGAGTATAAGAAAGCTATATATTTTTGAACATTGATTTTGTATCCAGAGACTTTACTAACTAGAAGAAATGTACCTGTACTTAGAAAAGTATAGTTGCTTATTGTTTCTAGTAGTGTTCTTGTGGAGTCTTTAGGGTTTGCTATATAGAGAATCATGTCATCCACAAATAGTGACAGTTCGACTTCTTCGGTTCCTATTTGGATGCCTTTTATATCTTTCTCTCGTCTGAACAGTGGTGATAGTGGGCAGCCTTGTCTTGTTCCTGATCTTAGAGGGAAAGTTTTTAGTTTTTCACCATTAAGTATAATGTTGGCCGAGGGTTTGTCATAGATGGCCTTTATTATGTTAAGGTACTTTCCTTCTACACCAATTTTGTTAAGTGTTTTGATCATAAATGGATTCTGTATCTTGTTGAAGGCTGTTTCTGCATCTATCGATATAATCATATAGTTCTTATTTTTTAAATTTGTTTATGTAGTGTATCACATTAAACGATTTGCATATGTGTCATCCTTGTGCCTCTGGGATGAAGCCCACTTGATCATGGTGTATAATCTTTTTAATATGTTGCTGTATTGGGTTCGCTAGTACTTTATTTAGGATTTTTTGCATCTGTGTTCATGAGAGACATTAGTCTGTGGTTTTCTTTTTTTGTGTTATCTTTACCGGGTTTTGGTATCAGAGTGATTTTGGCCTCATAAAATGAGTTGGGAAGTATTGCCTTTTCTTTGAATTTTTGGAAGAGTTTGATGAGAATTGGTATTAAATCTTCATTGAATGTTTGGTAGAATTCACTGGTGAAGTCGTCTGGTCCTGGGCTTTGACTTTTTAGTATGTTTTTGATGATTGTTCCAATTTCCACACTGCTGATCGGTCTAGTTAGGTTTTCCAATTCTTCTTGATTCAGTCTAGGTAGGTTGTACTTTTCTAAGTACTGGTACATTTCTTCTAGTTATTAAATTTGGTGTTTTATACTTTTTCATAGTATTCTTGTATGTTCCTTTGTATTTTGGAGGTGTCTGTCGTCATTTCTGCCTTCATCTCTGATTTTGTTTATTTGTGTCATTTCTCTTTTTTCTTTAGTTAGTCTTGCCCGTGATTTGTCAATTTTATTAAACTTCTCAAAGAAACACCTTTTGGTTACATTTATTTTCTCTATCTTTTTTTTGTTTGCTCATTTTCAATTTCAATGATTTCTGCTCTAATTTTGATAATTTCTTTCCTTCTGCTGACTTTAGGCTTCATTTGTTCTTCCTTTTCTAGTTTTATAAGGTGAAACATTAGCTTGTTTATTTGGGCACATTCTAGTTTTTGGAGATAGGCCTGTAATGATTTGTACTTTCCTCTTATGATCACTTTTGCTGTGTCCCAAAAGTTTTGATATGTTGTACTATCGTTACCATTCATTTCTAAGTATCTCTTGATATCTTTTTTTATTTCTTCCCTGACCTAGTTATTCTTCAGTAGCATGTTTAATCTCTATGTATTTGTAATTCTTCCTGATTTTTTTTTTTTTTTTT